>NW_006263321.1:434149-450474 GCF_000469605.1 Apis dorsata | reverse complement strand
TATATATATTATATGCTTGTATATTGATGGTGCTTTACAAGAATTATATTTGTATATAATATTTCCAAACCAAACATCTTAAATTAATTTTAAGAATTTGGTCTCTTAGCATGGTTTACATAGTCAATCAAAACAAAACATATGTTCAAATAAAAAAATATAATACATTATAACATATATTTTAAATTAAAATAATTTTTTGCAAAAATCATATTTTTAAAAATAAGATTTTCAAATCAAAATAAATTTTAGTTTATTTTGTACGAGTAATTATCTTTATGTCTTTACATGGTATACAGATTGATATTCTATAAAAACTGAGTTAGAATTTTTTATTATTTTTCTATATTTAATATAAAATAATAATAAAATATATGTTTGAAAATTTTTAATAATATTCATGCTGTATATATACAATGTTATTGTAAAAGGTTGAATTATAAATATATTAAATATATACAATAATCGAAACGAAATTAAAATGTAATGACATGTAAATCTTAAATAGTCAATTAGAAATATCAATAATACTTGTTCAAATTATTCAAAGTTGCCAAAGATTGCTTCCGAATAATTTTTATTAAAATATACTGAGTTATATTACTAAACATGATTTTTAGACATATTTAGATTTGAAAAATCTAAAACAATTTTCGCATAATTACATAAAGAAAATATAATAGTAATTATCTGAAAAATCAGTCATAATATAACATCATAGTTATTTAAGTTTAAAAAAAATTTTCATATTTTTGAGGATAGTATTAAATGTATGATCTTTAGTTATTAACAATCTTTATGTATTGTAATTGTAATTATTTTTTGATCTAATTATTAATTAAATAAAATAATTTCTTTCAATATTATATTTATTTTTAAGTCTTTTTTTTATAATATTGTTTTTTTTAATATTATTTCATATTATAAATAATGATTAAAAATAATTAGAATTAAAAATAAGAAAATAAAGAACATTTCCAATTGAAAATTTTAATTTTAATTTTCTTATATTTAAACTTACTTATATCCTAAAATTATTTCAAAATTATTTAAAAATAACTTTGTAATTAATATGAACTCAATACATATATAAATAACATATCGAACTTATTTAAAATTAAAGATATTCATTTATTAAATCATAGCAAATTATTCTATTTAAGAAAAAATTAAAATTTATTTTCTACTATTTAATTATAATCATGTTTTTTATATTCCTAAAAAATAAAATATAAAAAATGTAATACTATTATTTTTATATTTTATGTAAAAGTAATTGTATTCATACTAATTTCAATTATAATATTAATTTCAATTAAAATAATTATATAATATATAATAATTAAAATAATCCTTGTGTTCGAAATATAACAATTACATAATTATCTTTTACATATTCATATCTTGCACATGATATTTAAAATCGACCAATAGATGGTGCTGAGAATCAAATTCTCTCTCTTATTCTAATAATACTTTGTTGACTAACGTTATTTTTTTCTTTAAATATTAGTATAAAAGTTTGTTGAAGCCTTACTCTATCACGTATTGCTAATTTAGTCAAAGTGAACAGACGTGTGGTACAATATGTGGAAAACAGTAGGGATGTTAGGACTTTGTGTCGCTGGAATATCTATTTATTTATCGTAAGTTTATCAATGTTATAAAATGATTAATATAAATTGAAAACATTATCACAAATATATAAGTATTTATTTATATAATTTTTATATACAATATCTATCATAGATATCAATAGATATATATATGATATATATTTTTTAATTGATCGATTTTATTTTATTTTATGTAAAAAGTACTCCTAATAATATACAATCTTCATATATTTTTGTAAAAATTATAATTATATAATTTATTATTATAATTTTATATTATATTATAATTATATTTATATTTTGAATATAAAATGATAATTTATGATTTTTAAATTTTAATAAAAATCTTTTTCCTTACGTAAAATTAATATGATTCTTTTTAATGTTAACATATTTTTATTTTTTGAATTTTTTCATATATTCATTTATAATTCATGAATTCCGATTTGTATACGTAAGAAAAATGTAAACTTTATTTATATAATTTATATATATAAAGAATTTATTCATATTATATAATAACTAATTATAAAATTTTAATATTATTTTTAAATATTTATAAATTTTTATTTTACGTTTTACATTTAAAATTTATTATAAGAATTTAATCCTTTTCATATATATTATGTTATATTATGTTCAAATATTTAAAATCCTTAGTATATATTTATATATCAAATTTATTTCTCAATTTTATTTGTATAATATCAACAAATATTGATTCATTCAATATATTATTACAAATTATAATAAATATTAGCTTTAAATATTATTGATTAAAAATCAGTTTCATGCCGCTAATTGATTATAATAAATATAAATTCATTTTTAAATAAAATCAAAATCAATATTCATTAAATATAATTATATTGAATTTAGAGAAATTAATAAAATTCATAGTTATTTTATATTTTAAATTGAAAATGGAAGAGATACATTAAACGACAAAATTAAAAGTAAAAAAATTCTGATTTTTGAATCATTTAATTTTTATACTATTATGGTTTTGCAAAAAAAAATTATATAATAATTTGCTTAGAAATACTTTACATGACAAAAATTTTATTTTCACTTTATTAAAACAATTTTCAATAAAGATGTTTTCACATTAAAAAACAGAATGAAAAAATGAATATAGTGTTTTTTTTCAAAAATTGTAAAAAATTAAATTAATTACGGAATTTGATAAATTTTTCTAAGATATAACGAAGAGTTATTTTAAATTTATAAATTCATCATTAGTCATTATTAGTAGTTTAAAGTCCATTCTTTAAGCGGATTCATAATTTAACAAGTAATTTTATTATAGTTTGAATGAAAAGTATGCTATCATCATTAGAATAACAAAAATTGCTTTAAGTTTCTTTATTATTTTTCATTTACACACTTTTTGGTTCTTTCGATATACAGATTGTTTTATAATTTGATACAATAAATACATATATTATAAATATATAAATATATATAAATATAATATGATATAACTGAACAGAAAAAAAAAATCAAAAATATAAAAAAAAATTGTTTAAATTCTTATTTTTGGAAAAAACAAGATTACACAAACAACATCAAGATTAATCGTATAATCAAGAAATAGATGAATTTTCAAATTCTTTCTTTTTTTTGTTTTATTTATTCCTAATATTTCGAGTGATTGAAATATATTTTATTATTAATAAATGTCATTAATAAATTTCTTGTATTATTATCAATTTATTATTTATTTACTTCTTATTATCATATATTTGTATAATCAACATATTTTCAAATCATTAATATTTTAAATATATAATAATTCATTTAATACATATAAAAACTGCTTATGCAACGAAAATAAGAAATGTCCAGTAAACAAAATTAATGAAAGACGATGGTTGTAGAAAGTTATTGTTTTCATTTTATATTTTAATCATTATTCAAAATTTAATTATTCTATTATTAATATATTTTATTTACATTAAAATATAAAATTCATTGATAATAATAATAATAATAATTATCAGTTTTGTTGCTTTATAAATACTTTGTAATGATATTTAATCGTAATGTTATCTAATTAAAAACTTGTAGTTATATAAATGATTAATTACTTTTAGAACTAAGATTAGATTTTTTAATTTCAAAAAAAGAAATACGAATATTTTAAATCATATTTCATTACTTGTCATGTTCTTAAATTTATGATATTATATTATTTTTAATATTTTAATATTATTTTTTTAATATTATTTTATTCATAAAATATTTATACTATATGTATATAAATCAATTTTTAATAAGCATCATTATTAAAATATTATGTAAAAAATATTTATATATATATAAATAAAAATATTTATATATAATCATTAATATATGAAAATATTATATTTTTAAATTATTAACTTGATTAGAAAATTATCATTTCGTATTAAAAATATAAATAGAAAATAATTGATTAATTATTATAAAATGATTATTAATTATAATAATATTTGTCAATTCGAATGATATGATTCTATATAATTTGATAACTGATAATTCTATAATTGAAACGCATAAGGCTCATTTAAAAAAACTTATTTTTCAAGATGAATCTTATCGATCTTCTTTATTATTTGATGAAATACTTACATTTAGAAATTTAAAAAAAAAAGTATCGTGAATTCGATTTCATGAGGTCATGACTGAATTTTTTAAAATTATCGAGAGAGAGAGAGAGAGAGAGGGAGGGAGAGATTATACATAATTGTGAATATGAATAGCATAATATATTAAAAAAAATATAATCTATATTTATAATTTTACAAATATATCTAATAATTTTAGTTCTGTGAATGAACTTAACGTTCCAACTTTACCGGAAACAAATTGGGGATCAAAAAAAAATGAAAAGGAATCTATAGAAATACGACCTTTCAAAATTGATGTATCAAAATCGGTAAATAATTAAATAAAATTATAATTTATTTTTGAATTCTAATTTTTCCATTCATTTTAACTTATCCAACTATTCTTTAAGCTTTTAGATGATTTGAAATATCGCCTGGCACACAGAAGAACATATAAAAAACCATTGGAAAATGTAGGCTGGACTTACGGTATTTCAACTAAATATTTGAATACGGTACTTGATTACTGGAGAGATAAATACAACTGGACTGAGAGACAAGCTTTGTTAAACAAGTATCCTCAGTTTATGACTACTATTCAGGGTAAGGAAAAAAATTTATGCATTTTTATAATTAATAAAAAATTTAATAAAGAAGAAATAAAATATGTAAAAATTTTAGGTTTGGACATACATTTCTATCATGTAAAGCCAACAAATTTACCAAATAATAAAAACTTAAAAGTTTTACCTTTGCTAATGCTACATGGATGGCCTGGATCTGTTGTGGAATTTCAGAAAATTATACCCATGTTAACAAAACCTTGGTCTAATCAGAACTTTGTGTTCGAAGTTATTGTACCGTCACTTCCTGGATACGGTTTCTCCGAAGGTGCGGTACGACCAGGCATGGCTAATGCTCAGGTAATATTGCACTTTCTGTTTTTACAGACATATAAACTAATGTATTTAATGATTTTTCTTTCAAAACTACTTTTTATTTAGATAGCTGTAATATTCAAGAATCTAATGCAGAGACTTGGTTTTGAAAAATTTTATGTTCAAGGAGGTGATTGGGGATCTGTTATTGCTTCTGACATGGCTGTTCTCTTCCCAGAAAAGTTAGTAACTACAGTAACATAAAACTTTAAGAAAATTTAATATTATTTTTTTTAGGATAATTGGTCTACACAATAATATGTGTACTTCTTTAAAATTATCTAATCTTTTCTGGTTATTTGTCGGTACCTATTTCCCATCATTAATAGGAGCAAATGAACATTATTCAAAATTCTTTCCTGTGAGTGAAATTTTGTCCAACTTAATTGAAGAAAGTGGTTACTTTCATATACAAGCTACAAAACCAGATACTATAGGTATATATTTTGTTTAGGATATTCAAAACTTTAAATAAAATACATAAATTATTAGAAATTAAAATTTTTAATATTAATAAAACTTGTTCGTCAGGTGCTGCATTGACTGCTTCACCTGATGCATTAGCAGCATATATTTTAGAAAAGTTTTCTGTGTGGACAAATAAGACATACAAAAAACAAGATGATGGTGGTATAACAGAAAAATTTATGCTGGATGAGCTATTAGATAATATAATGATATATTGGATCACTAATAGTATTACTACAAGTGTTAGACTTTATGCTGAAAACTATAGTTCATCATATAGATCTCTGAAAATTGACCAGTAAGTTAATTTATTTAATTTACAAATAAAAATAAAATATAAATTTTTTATTTATACAAAGCATTTAAATGTACACATTTTATTTCAGATTGCCTATAAAAGTGCTTACAGCTTGTGCAGTCTTTCCCAATGAAATACTTGTTCTACCTGAAAGTTTGCTTAAACAAAAATATCCTAATATAATTCAATACAACATTATATCACGTGGTGGACATTTTGCAGCTTTTGAAGAACCCAGACTTTTAGCTGATGATATTTTCAGTTTTGTTAAAAAGATAGAGAACCTTACATCAAAATTCTCATAGAAGCAATCTTATTAAGAAAAATATTCAATAATTTTTATACATACATATAATATATTTTTTTAAAATATTTTAATAAATTGTTATGTTTACTATTAAATACAAACAAGAGAATTATCTTTATTTATATTCATTGTATCATTTATATTTTAATATGATATTTCATAATATCAAATAAGATTTAATCTAATTAACATAATCATATTTTATATATGTTTTATATTTATTTAATATTATTTATGAGATAATAATTTATTACTTATACATTGCTAGAACCAGACTTTTCAATATTTTCTAATAAACTTTGTAAATTAGTTTCAAACAATTCACATCTGATTGGCATTTCTAATGAATAAAAAGGATTTTTTAAAGCATAATCAGCATATAATTCATATACTCTTTTTAACAGAATTTCTATTCCACTTTGAGTGGGTTCTGCCACTACTATGAATTTTATTCCAGTTAATGTTTGATAGCAATGCAACCTGAATGTATCAGCTTCTAAAACTTCAATGCCAGAACAACGTGGTTCAGGACTTAATTGACTGGCAATTGCAAATAAAGGATAAAACATTGAGGCTAAAAAAATTTTTTCATTGGTTGTCATTCTAGCACGGCTAAATTTAAGTAATACAGGAAAATTTTCTGGTTGTTCTAACAGTTCAATCACATCTTTACCATTTTCTAATTCACGTCCTACAACAGGACTATTATTTACTGCAGTTAAAACATGACCCACTACAATAAATAAACAAAATATAATATATATAAATTATATAATATATATAAATTTTATAATCTTTTAAAAATTAAAGAAATATTCTTACCGTTAATTCCTTCTTTTTGTCCAAATGAAACAACAATTTTTTTATTTTCATAATTTAATTTTATATCAAGTGGAAAATTAAATGTTTTTTCATTTTCGATTCGCGGAACATTATGATCATGATTAAAAATTAATCCGCCTGATTTTGATACAATATAAACACCATAAATAACCATGATTAAATTTTTTCAATTTGCTATATTTATAATTAATATATTAATATATTATATATAATATAATAATATAATATTAATAAATATTCTATAATTAATTATCACTTTTTAATTATACATTGTAAGTTTTTTAAATTTATAGATATCTCAATTAATTGTATATTATAAAGTATACGATAAAGTTGTCAACATCAATTATTTTTTAGGTTATGTTATTTAAATTCAAAATCAGATGAAATTCATTAGTTGAATATTTAAATATTACTACTATTACTTATATTAATTTCTATACTATTATTTCTAGTTAATTCTCAGTTAGTTAATTTTAGTTGAAAATTTCAATTAAAATTATTTCAATTAAATTCAAAAGTTACTAGAATTTGTAGTTCTTATGATATCATCTATACTATATTTTATTTGCGAGAAAAGTTTTTGTTTATATTATGGGAGAGAATTCGCATTTTTCCCATAAAATTTATAAAAATGATCCTTTATTATTTAAAAGTTACATTGGTATGAAAGTGAACATTTTAACTGAAGATAATACCATGATATCTGGTGTTGTTTATACAGTTGATCCAGTATCGGAAAGGTTAGAATCGTTTGTACATTATTTAAAATTTTCAATTATTCCTTTATTCATAAATAATTTATAAGTTGTTTTGCAGTGTTGTATTGTTACAAGGCTGCCAACAAAATAATTTAAAAATCATATTTGGTCATGCAATAAAAAATATAAATATCTGTTCAAATCAATCATATGAATTACCAGAATTGTTTACAAACGCTCCAGTAAATATTCTTCAAACCACATTAGAAGAACGAAAAAATGCTGTGATAAAATTACTTCGAGAAAATAGATTCCCTGTAAAAGAACAAAATGACATTTTAACAATAGAAAATATACTTTCTATAAAACCACCATATGAACCTTCTGACTGCATATGCGATAATAGCATTATTTTACGAAGAATTCAAAGTTTTCTTTCTCGTATACAAATTTGAGATTTATGCTTTTTTAAAATAATATTTATACTCTTTATTTAATTGAAAGATTAAATAAGTAATTATAAAAAAATACAAATTGTTTTAAAAAAATTGCTTTATTTTTTAAAATCTGAATTATATCTCTTTTTATTACCATAAAATATTTTATTTTTCGCACATCATATATCATCTAAAATAAAATTTTATTTGATATAAATTAATCGCAGATGAAAGTGTTTCATTTACAATTGAATTGAATTTTAATATAAATATATAGATGCTTAATATAAATTTTCATTTTTTTTGTTACATATATATATTAATGAGAAATAAATCAAAATAATAATTTCTTACAAACTATTTCAATTTGTTAAAATAATACTCATTGCTTTTTAGAAATAAATAATTAATTTAATAATTAATTCGTTTAGTGAATTATGAAAAAACAATGTTAAAAAATTTGTGCAATTTTATGAATTTCTTTTATAAATGAATATTATTCTATAATATATAATTGTTTAAAATCGAATAATTAATTATAAAATTATATTATCTGTGAAATTTTTTGAAATTATCGCTATTAAAAATGTGCGCATTTTTAGGTCTTATTTGGAAACAACTATTTCTATTTTTTTTTTTTTTTAAATGATGCTTGACTTAAAGAATGAAGAATAAAAAGAAAACTATAAAACTATAAAATTATTTTTAAAAAATAAATTGTTAACTATAATTTTAATATAATTATAATTTTAATAAAATATAAATCTATTTTAATTATCAAAAGAAAAAAGAAAAATATATGTATTTTTTTTGCCTTAAACTTAAACTCTTTGCTGTGGTAATGGAAGTAAAAATCACTGTTTAGATATATTTTTTTTAATTCTAAAATTCTATTTTCTGTATTTTTATTATGAATAGATGAATAATTTTTAAAATTGAATATGTCAAGTACTTACTGTTCGTTTTGTGTGCGTTTATATGTATATGTGCGCGCATTATTAATTTTCTAAAGCATATACGTAAATATAGCAATGATATAGAAAATAGATAAATTTGTAAAGCTTTATACTGCTACATACAGTGATATTACATAAAATATGTACCACAGCAAAAGAGTTAAATTTTGATATAAAATGTTTGATATAAAATAAATGCAATTACAATAGTGCACCAACGCAGAATGCGTCAAAGAATTGAATATTCAAGGAAAAATCTTGCTTCGATTTTTTCATTTCTTTTAGAAAAATATCGAACTGTCTAGCTTCTCTACCGTGGGAAGAGGAAACTATTTCGGGTGAATTTTACTTATTAAAACTACCTTGCATATCTAGGATCTGTTGGCATATCACAGCCACCGATATGTGCATATGC
This sequence comes from Apis dorsata, assembly GCF_000469605.1. Lineage (NCBI taxonomy): Eukaryota > Metazoa > Arthropoda > Insecta > Hymenoptera > Apidae > Apis > Apis dorsata. The sequence goes on along the minus strand of NW_006263321.1, from coordinate 440,904 downwards.
CTCTACGAGCTTGGTGCACGTAAAATAAGAGGACAACTGAACTCTGACGCATTTCTGACTTCTCCATTAATATTTTTTAATTCGTTGTACATTGTGCAAGAAGAAATTTGATATTTTTTTCTTCATAAAAATTTCTAATATATTATAAATATTCAAGATATTTGAAGAAGAAGTATTTTCTTCTAAAATGATAAATTATTAATTTATAATTTTATATTTCACAATAATGATTTCAAAACGTTCAGAAATGATATTGTTTTTTTCTTATTTGCGATTTAATTAAAAGATATATGCACATCAATGGAAAAGCATATAAAAGAATGCGTGTAGAGTTCTTCCAAGGCAGTGTTTCTCCATAGAAATACCAGGCGCTTCTTTGGAGCAAAGTAAATATCCTAAAGAATCTATTTTTAGATAACAGGTCATTCGGCCTCACCATCGGAATAATATTCTATGGGGGCAGGATCGCGAGATTTACGAGAATATCTTAAACCCAAGAAATCTGCAAGACTTTCAATATGTAATAATACCTAAATAAAAAAAGAGAAAAAATTTAAAATTTCAATTAGAAAATCAATGGCAAAAAATTAAATTAACAAAAGAAATATATATGCTTACGTAATCTAATTGTTGTTTAGTATGTGCAGCAGAAAGACAAAATCGTATTCTGCCTTCCATTAATGGGGTTGCTGGAAATCCAACTCCAACTGCTGCTATGTTATATGTTGTTAAGGTTCGTACAACTGAACTATTAATTGGAATAAAAATTATAGTTTTAAGATTCAATTCATTATTTTACATTAAAATATTAATTATAATAATAATATTAACTAAAATATTAACTTATTTACATACCCTATTTTTGAAAACAAATAAACTAACATAGGTACAACAGGTGAATCTTCATTTCCATAAATGATAACTCCAATCTGATTAAGTCTACGTCTGAAGTATCTAGTGTTTCTCGCTAATTGTTTTGTTCTTCTTTTTCCATCATCTGTACCATCTTCCCCAGCTATTATTTTCATTGAAGTTATAATTTGTTGTGCTATTGGTGGAGACATAGCTGCCGCATAAGTATGTGCATGACTATGTATCCTTAAATGATTTATTAATATCTAAAAATATAGAATTATTGTTGTTATTAATATTGAATTATAAACATTATGTTTTTAATTATAAAGATAATTTGAAAATTTTTTTTACTTTTGTTCCGGCAATATAACCGCCAGCGGATCCAAAACTTTTTGTAAAAGTTCCCATAAGTATATCCACCTCTCGTGGATCAATTTCATAATAATCACAAACACCTCTTCCACGTTTGCCTAATGCACCTGTGCTATGAGCTTCATCCAAATAAAGATAAGCCTATTATATTAAATTAAATTTTAATATTTTCTAGATATATATTAGAATGGAATTATTGTATATGTAAATAAATGTACATACTTTGTACTTCTTCTTGAGCTGCAAAATTTCAGGTAGATGTACAATAGAACCTTCCATAGAATAAACACCTTCCACTACAATCACTATTTTTTTCCAAGGTTTACGAGATTCTGGTTGACCAAAAACTATTGCAGTTTTCAAGCATTTTTCTAAATGCTTCATATCTACAAAAAATAAAATTCAATATTTAAGCTAAAAAATAAGTTTTATGAAATTTTTTTGAATTTGTTATTTTATAAACTTACTATTGTGCTCAAATACTCTAACTGTAGCACCAGATAATCTCAATCCAAGTATTAATGAGGCATGATTTTTTTCATCACTTAATACTAAACATCCCTTGCTCAATAATGAGGGCAAATTAAGAGCATTTGTAGCAAAACCCATTCCAAAGACTATAGCGTCCTCCACACCCAAAAACCTAGCCGTTAATTGTTCTAATTCTTCGTGAATTGGCATATTTCCTGGATTTAAAAAAGAAGTTAAAATAAAAATAGTATATATTATTACATAAAATAAGATAAAATTAATTACCAAGTTCTAGACGACTACTGCAACTAGCACAACCAAATTTTTTCAAAGTTTCAATACTTTGATCAGCACATTTACCATTCGCTTCTGCAAAGCCTAAATAATTGTACGACCCTAAATTTATACATTCTGATGTCGTTCCCGTGAATCTGAATATTAAATTGGTAAATGAAAAATTATAATTTAACTTTAATTTATTTTAGTAGACTATAATATATTTTATGTTATTTAAAATGCTAAAATGATGCACATGATGCACATATATATTAATCAACTTATTTTATAAAAATTAAATTAAAAAAAATTAAATGGAATGTTCATTAATAAAAAATAAAATATTATATAATAAAGTAAAATTTCTATAAAAAATTGACAAAAATGAAGTAGAAGTAGAAATGTTTATAAAAATTAAATAAATAAATAAATGTAATAAAAAACAATGAAATTAATCGAAATCCATTTAATTTAATTTTCAAGTTATAAATCTGTTTTCTTGCTCAATCTCTGGTCGTCAAATCTCCTTGAGTTCTTCATTACATTTAATCAAGACAGATGCTTGCCTTCCTGTATCTCCAATCGAGTTGTTACGATTTTCGAATATGTGCATTTGAAATTAAATAACAATCATATCAAAATTAAAATTATAATAATTTCTATTATTTTATAATAAAAAAATTATAATAGTTGTTATACAACTTTAATGAAAAACTATATCAAAATGGATTATATATAAATAGAAAATACTATAATTAATAATTCCTTTTGTTTAAAATAAAATTGCATATAATCCTCAATTTGATAAAGATTTGTAATGTATTTTAATTTAAAATTGACGAATTATTTTTAAAATTTCAACTTACTGAAACGTCCATCCATAATCTTTTGTTATTCTATCCTTAAGTGTAACCGTGGCACCTGGAACAGAACATATTGGCCTGTTCCAACAATCCCTTACTCTCCTGTAAACGTATCGAAGATAAAACTCTTCGAAATGCTCATATAAAGATGCATAACCCTAGAAACAAATAAAATTGAATTAAATTTTTTTTTAATTAGTATTTATTTATATAAAAAAAATTTTAAAAATAATAAAAAATATTTAAAATTAAAATTATAATATATATAACATAAATAATAATAAATTTTATGTACAAAAATTAGTTTCTAACATCGGCTGAAATTTCAAATTTATCATTTAAATATTTCAAGGCCGAACAATTCATTATCGGTCAAGCTACTTTATAACATGCCATATACGGCTACACAGTAATGCGTAACACTATTCTAACAAATAGAAAAATCAGTACAATAGAAAAATCTATAGAACGTTTCAAAATAAATGATATAATATAAAAAAGATTTTAATATATCAATATGAACGTAATTTAATTTAGAAAATTATTTTTAAAAAATTTGATTCTTTTGAATTATATTTTTTTAATGCTTTATATATTAATCATTGTTTTAAGTTTAAATTTATATAATGAATTTCCTTTAGAAAAAATTTTATTTGATATTATGATATTTAAATAATATTAATAATTTTTAATTGAATGAGTCATATCATAAGATTTGAAACGTATTATATTTATTATTATTATTTAAACGTTATTATTATTATTTAAACGTTAATTTATATGATAAAACGAAAGAAAGACTTTGTTTACAAAATGTAAGCGCAAATTTTCTATTTGTCTTCTTTTTTTTTTACTAATAGTTGATAATTATTTGTCAAATATCGTTTTTATATCCTAGATTTATATTTTTTAGTATTACAAGTATATCAAGAAAGATTAGATATCAAAAGTTTCATTTCTGACGCTTCTGTTATTAGATGATAAAACATTTCTAGAGATATCGTAAAAAACTATTAAATAATATTTATTTTCACAGTTTTATATTTTCATATTTTCCTTCGTTATATATTACTTAATTATTAATCATTTTATATAATTTTCAATAATGCACACGATTAGAATAATTAATTAGGATAAAATTTAAAATTATTGTCATTAATTTTTTACATATATCTCGATAAATATCATCATCGAAAGTTTTTTTACCTTTTAATAATAAAATAAGTATATATATATTATAGTAATAAGTGTATTGTAGTTAAAAATTGTACTTAAGAAGATTAACAGCGTAAAAAATCATAAAATCGTTTACTCCGCTTGAAAAAATCTTTGAATGCGTAAGTTTTATAATTATGATTGTTTTAAGTTACAATCAATCGAATCTTTCTTTCTCGTGAACAATCGTAATTCAACTCGAACGGAATCGATTTAATTTTTCTTTTATGCGATTCTGTTTCTCGATTACTTTTCATTTTTGACTTAATTATTATTTCATTTTTTTTTTCATTATACATTACTAATATTTGAATCAATTCCATTTTTTATATCTATATTTTTAATTAAATAATATTTTCAAATCATTGTTTGTTAATTTCATCTCAATCTAAACCAAAAATATAAATTGATTTATTATAATCTTAATTTATAAATTGATTTATTTTAATTTTACTAAGACAAAGATAAAAATATACATAAAAAATCAAGGATTTTTTAAATTTTTTAACTTAAAAAATTCCACTTTTTGAATTTGATTATAAAAACATTCTATGTTTATAAATTCTTACATTTTTACAAAATAAAAAAATCGAAAATCAAATTAAAAGATATTTTAAAGATATTTCAATTTCAAGCTATTTAACTAATTTTTAAATATTTGTTTATTCTTACCTCTCTATTGTATTCTTTTGCAACTCGTGGAGTGAAAAGTAATTGATTTATAAAACCCAGAAACATAAGAATACAGAATCCTAAATGGGTCAATACTGCAGTAATAAATGGTATTCTTTCGAATGACTCCTTTGATCTTAATTTCGTCGGTTTCACCTTTGTTTTTTTCTCTGGAAACTAAATAAAATATTTTAAACACATTTATATTTATAATAAACTCTTAAATACTGAACAAAAAAATATTCTACATATATTATGCATTATATGTATAGTAATGTTCTGTTTAAATCTTCGAAGATGTTGAAAAATCTTTTAAACAAAAATTCAAAATGTGAATAATCTTATAAATATCTTATGAATATTTTCTAATTATAATTAAATGTATAAAAGAATATATGATTTAATTAATTTTATAAAATTTATTGTACATCGAAGATAGAGAACATATACAAAAATACTGCATTGCGTCTTATATTTTATTCAAATTGAATATTGAAATTTGTTTGAACCTTTTTAATTTAATCAATATATTTATTTAAAATATTTTTCAATATCATCAATAGTATATGGATATTTGAGTAAATCAATTTAAATTAAGCATTTTACATATAGGATTAATAAATAAAAATTTATTTTTATTTACTTTTTAAAAAAAATATTTCTTAAAAAATATGAATTTTATATTACATTATATTTTAAATTTTTGAAAATATGTTGATCCTAAATTTTTAAATAACATTGTATATTTCTTTCAGTACTGTATTTTAATTGATAAACAAATAAATTCAAAAATTTGTAATTAAAGTGACCTTGAAGTAAACAAAGACAAGAATGTATTGAAAATACATACGTATACTGTATCGGTTACTGCAGAGGTGATGAACTGGTGGTTTACGAGCCGCATGCGGCTTTCTCCCCTACTTGCTCAAAATCAGACTGCAACTGACCTATTCGAAGTTTAAAGTACGTGGTTTTTTTATAGACTAATAAATACACATTCCAATTATTACATATGTCATTATGTAGCATGAATTGATTGATTCATTATTAAATAATATTGCTTCATTTTATTCAAGATTAATTTAAGGTCATTTTAATACAGATTATCGAATTCATTTATTTTTTTTTGGCTATAATACAGTATTAAAAAAAAAATATGTAATGCTATTTAAATAATTAAAATCAATTTGATATTTCAAAAAATGTAAAATAAAAAATAAATATGCTTTAATTTAACAATTTCTCTTTAAATATATATTTCATAGAATTAAAACATTTTTTTATGAAATAAATAAGAAGATATTTTTTACTAACATCCTATATTTTATTATATTTAATAGTATCCAATAATTTCATTACATAAAATAAAAAATAATTTCAATTATTTAAAGTTTGTTTAGAAATAATGTTTAGAAATATATATTTAAACATAATATAATTATATTATTATATTAAAAATAAAATAGACAGAAAATATATTTAATAATATTGTTATCATAAAGTTTCAATATAAAAACTAAAAAAAAAAACCGATAATTAAAATAAAAATTTTAAGATCTTTATTAAGATGATAAATATAATTTTACTTTTTAAAATGATTAAATGATTAACAATAATCAATAAATAATATGATATAATAATATAATAAATATCTTTATCATTTATTATTTTAGAGTTAGTTTTTACAACAAAAATCAAAAATCTTAAAATGAAATGTTAGTAATATTTAAAATTATTAAAGCAGTTTAAATTATATTTTTTTTTCATTGGAAAATATATTTTTCTATTGTTGCTAGCACTTCTTGTAAATTCTAATTTTGCAGTTTAATAAGCCAATAATATAATAATAATAATATAATAAAATATTAATATATTATATAAAATATTATACAAAATTGACACTTATAAATATATTATGTTAAAAGATATTTTAATTTGATTCATAAATGATAATCATGAAAAAAATTTTTCAATAAAATGAAATTGCATTATTAAGAAAATAAAAAAAGTTTTTTTAAACAAAAAATTTGC
>NW_006263321.1:425735-434053 GCF_000469605.1 Apis dorsata | reverse complement strand
TAAAATAAATATAAATATAATATAATAATAAATAAACAAAAATGGAAAACAATATGGCAATATGAAATTAAAAAATAAAATAAAATAAAAATAAAATCAAATCGTTAAACATTATAAATATTAATTTTTATTGGAAAATAAAATATATGAAGTTATTAAATATAATAATCGAAGTATCAATTATTAATATTATAAATATACTTTTTTTTTAAATTTATTATGAAAAAAAATTATTTTTATACAAATTTCATTATTATACATTATACATTAAATATGCAATTATACATTAAATTGTTATATTTTATTTATATATAGCAAAAATAATTCGATTTCCTTTAATTCTAATCAGTTTTCTTATTAATCTTTTTTTAATCATATTATAATATTTGATGTTTTTGTTAAAAATAATATTTTTAAAAAATTTCGACACTATAAATATATATTGCTTTAATTTATTGAGCATATTATTTCAAAGTTTATTGCGTTCGTATTAATTTAATAATATGTTTTTTTTCTTAAATTTAATTAATTTTATTATTAAAAATAAAATTTTAAATATAATAAAAATTAATATTTGAAATCTGAATAATTTAATAGATCAAATGAAAATATGATATAAATATGATTTTTAAATTTTTGTTCCTGTTTTCAAATTTTTTTATTTTAATTGATATTAATTATTCAATGAGAATATTAAATTCTCAAATTTTGAGGTTAGTTTTGAAAAAATATTACAAACTATTGAAACGTAATAAAAGTTCATATTTTATATTATTACTTTTTTTTGATAATTGCAAATATTTTTTTGGCAATTGATATTGCAATATATTTGTAATATATATTTTTTTCATTGAAATTAATATCTATAATTTTGTTTTCTATATTATGATCATTGATAAGAATTAGGTTAGAAATATGTACGTCGAACTGATAATCAAGTCTTTGATTATATATACTTGAAAAATACGAAGAAAAAAATTAAAAAAAAAATATTAATTAATATGACAAATGCGTAAATCTTTTTAATTATCATATTTAATACGTTATATCAGTTATATTGAATGCAAAATTTAATTTTTAATTATTCATTTATTAGAAACAACTCACTTATTTAAAGAAATTAAGCCTTATAATTAATTACAAATAAAAAATTTTTTCTTATAAATTCGTTTTATTACATTATCATATTTAAAGGCATGATTAAAAATTAATAATCAACTTGATTTTCAGTTTGATTCGTCTAATAAATTCAGTTCTTGCCAATTAATATTACAACTATGTCGCGAAGTATTTCAACAAATGTTCTATGTACAAATAACATAAAAAAACATTATTAAAAATCATTAATATGAAAGTAATAAGTAAATAAAATGATATTTAATTCAGTAAAATAAATTTAATTAATGTTAATTTAATAATAATTATAATATCAAATATATGCTTATAAATATTATATAAGGAAAGAGGATTGTTTTATATTGCAATTTCTTGAATTGAAAGTCATTCGATATATCTTACAAATAATTGAAATATAATTGAAACACATTTCGTTTGCTCATATGACAAATTTTAGATTTAATTTTTATATACTTTCTTAATAACATTAATATTAATGTACATTTAACAAAATACTTTTGCTACTTTTGCTACTAACATTAAAATTAAATTAAATTGTATTATATAACGAAATAAAATATATTTAAATCAAAGACATAAAAATGAATAATCATAAACATTATACTAATTTTTAAACGAATTTTAATTGTCTCAGAAATTTTATTTGATAAACTGAATTTTAAAATAAACGCGTGACAGGTAATGATCTAACCTGTACACGTCCATTGCTTTGTAAATCAGCATGGCCGTTGGCTAGGATGTCCTCGTGAAAGGTTAAGCCGTTTCTGCTTATTTTCTGCTCGTGTGTATTTAGTCTTTTCCGGATGATAGCCTGAGTCGCCATATTGCAAAGGGCGAATCTTTCACTAACCGTTGTAGGACCGGAGAGAGAAGAGAGAGAAAGAGAGAGAAAAAGAGAGAGAAGGAGAAAAAAGAGAGAGTAAACGCGTCAGTACAATACGAAGAACAAGCAAAGACTGACGCTCAAGTAAGCCACGCGTCGCGATCACGATACTAGTTGCGCATGCGCTTCGATTTTGCTGACTCTATGACCGCGATTTATGGAGAAATATAGGGATAATGCAAGAACATACGAGTACATGCGCATGCGTATAAGTTGAATTAGCCTGATTATTCTTAGGATTAATATAATTAAGAATAGCAATAATTTTAAATTAATTTTTGTAAATTAAAATTAATTCACTCTTTTTTATATTTGGTAATCATAAGTTATGTTATGTGGTACATTATATATGCTAATAATATATATCTGTTTATGTTTATTTAAGTTATGATTTATAAATTATATAAAAACTAATACACATATATTAAATTAGATATATAATTTGATCAAAGTTAAAAAGAAAGAAGATAGTAAAGTTTATTAAAATATTATAAAAAATAATTTATTTATATTAAATTTTCTCTTAAAGCTTTAATAATAAATATTTTTTTATTTTTGATCAAAAAATATTTTTAATGCAATATTTTTAAAATTTATTTATTTTTTAATTAAATATTTTACAAAATTTAATTATTATTCATCGCTATGAAATTGTAATTTCAATTTCAAATTGTGTAATTTAAAATATTGTACATGCGTACTAATATTTTGTATGTACACAATGAATGTATAGAATTAAACGGTGTAAAGAGATGTGTATTTGATACAATTCAAATGAGAAATTATCGGTAATCATCAAATAATTTTTCGATACTTTTTTGTATTTCAAATTCGCCATCGTTGACGAATCATACTCGAGGATCAGTTGTTTTTCAGACATCATTAAAAGTCGAAAATATTTATAATTTATAATTAGTAAATAAAATGTTTATAAAAGCAAATTAATTATTATTTTACAAATTTCTCAATTTACAATTATAATTTGAAATAAATGAAATAATATTAAAGTATACAAATGTAAAAATATTTTTATTAATATAAAGGTAATATTTGTTTATTTATCTAAAAATTGAAAATCTTATTATAAAATCTTATTATAAAAAAACACAATGGTGATATATATATATATATAAAGAACAACTCCATTACATATAAAATTGTACTCAAACATAATTTCTTTCAAGATGAATTACAAAACTGAATTAAAAAACATTATTAAAAAATTTAACTTCTCAAGGAATTCTATTCTATTGAATATAGTAATTTTGTGATCAGTATTAGCATTGTTTTAGATATTCATTTTTATATTGATTTCAAAACATATTCTTTTGATACATCAATTTTGAGCCACAACATAATTAAATTAGATAAACAAAAATAAATTTTGAATCAAAAATTTTTCAAAGTTGAGTACTTTTATAAATTTAAATTAAAAAAAAATTAATAATCTTTCATTGTTTTTAATATTTTTTATTATTATTATTTAATAATATGCTAATTAATTAATATATTACAAATATAACATATTATCGCATCTTATTAAGATTACCTCATAAGATTATCACATACTTTTAATTTTTCCAATATGACTCATTGTCCTGACTGACGAGTCCCCTCCAATTCCTTCTTTGCAAAATTAAGTGGTGGGGACAACCAACTTAATTCTTATTGGTTCGAAGTCAGGAGCGAACATTACGTATCAGATCCCTTAATAATAATATTATGTAGTTTTAATATTTTTTATTTTATTATTGTTGATGTATAAGATTTATTTATTTTTTTTTAATTTAATAAAAATAAATAATATGTAATATATTATATTAAAAATTTATCATAAAAAAAGGATGCTAGAATTATGATAATTATGATATGTTAATATATATGTATATGTAGATATGATATGTAGATTATTTTCATTATTATATATAAAATTATAAATTAAAAATATATATATATATATATAATACATAAATATAACTCAATATTAAAACTTCTAAAAATTTTTATTTTTGCGTTTATTGTCACCCAATATATATACATTCCTGGTACAGACAGGAATAGTGGGGCAGAAACCCTCTTACGCACACCCCGTGAGATATTCCGTCGGAGAACATGCTTCAGAATCGAATCTACCTGAAATAGTGAACGTTAAACCAGTTTTTCATTTTCAATGTTCACTGCTTATCGTTAATCTTTGAATGTGCATCGTTTTAATAAAAAATAAAAAGTTAAAAAGAATAGAACAATTTCTTTAATATTAAAAAATTCAAAAAAGTGAAATTATATAAAAAAGGTAATAAAAACGCAGTGAAACATCAACGTTATAATTGCAAATTACAATTATTTACAAATACTATTTTAATTGTTAAATATTTTAAAAATTATATTAGAAAAAAATATTAAAAAATTACAAAGAAAAGAAAAAATATTGGAAGTATTCTAAAGAAAAGTCAAATTCTATGACAGGATAACACTCCTCGCGTGCAGCAAAGATGGCCGAGTTAAAGGAGCAACCAATCAGAAGGGAGCACGATTCGATGGACGATTTTGAGCATCTCGAACACGTCCAGGATGGACAATCAAGTCATCTTGAAATTCATAACGAGAAAATAGAAAAGAGTTCGAAAAATAATTTCGATATGGAACAGGATATGATTAATTTTTCATCTAATCAATCATCAAACGAATTAGAAGATCCTAGAAAAGCGACAATATTACTGTTAGAGTCAGAGAAAGAAAGACCGGCTGAAGAAAATAATTTTGAGGTTAGATCAAAGGAGCTCGACTTCTTATCAAGTAAAATAGATGACCAATCGGAAGTTATGACGATTCAACCGGTTAATAAAAAAGAAGAAGAGAAACAAGAAATTGCAGAAAAAGAAGAGGTTAAGGAAACCAAGATTCCGGATCGCGAATCAGAAATCATTCTTAATACAGAGAAAAAAATAGATAATTCATGGAATATTATCGAAAAATCTCCAGTTCCGGAATCAATTTTGAAACCGGAGAAAAAAGAAGAATGTGTAAGTGAGAATGTGCTTGCTGATATAGAGAAAAAGGAACGAATCAGTGCAACAGAAACTGGAGAATCTGAATTTGAGTCAGAAGTTGAGGTATCTCCAGTAAAAAGTTTCAAATCAGTAAAACAGGAAGTGAAAAGAGAACCAGTGGAAGAAGTGGAAATTGCACCGAAGGAGATATTTAGTAGTATGGGGATAGGTAAGTAAATCTAGTTTTCTATTTTATTGAAATTTTATAAAAATAGCAATATAATTTTTATATTTTTATATTATCAATATTATCTAATAAGTTAAAAAAAATAGTTAAATCTATTTTTTTTTGTATTTTATATATATTAAATATTAAATATTTTAGAAGTAATACTCATAAATATTAATAATTAATAACCTACAAAGTTCCGAAAGCATAAAGCGATTAGTGTGAAATTAATTTAGCATCTTTGCACGAAGTGAACTTCCGGTTAGTTACAATATCATTGTTATTTTGAACAGTAATAATGTGATTAGTTATTTTAGATACATCATATCTCTTTTCAAAATATCTTTATTCTCTTTCATTAGCTTATAGCAATAAAAAATTCCACAAAAAATATCTCATATTAAATATTTCACTTTGAATATATTTTTTTGAAATGTATTTAAGAAAATAATGTTATCGTTATACCGTTACTTACGTACAACTGTACATCAAATAACGGTAATTGAAGATTTTACGCTTGAATTTTTATGTAGATTAAATGTTTATTATTCTTATTATACTGCCATTATGTTCTTAAGAATTTTAATAGATTAATGTTATTTTTTTTGTGATTATAATTTTTATATACATGTAATAATTAATTATAAAATGATTAATTTTTATCCATTAAATTTAATTTGAATAAAATGACAATAGCCAAGTAACGAATTATCGATTTTTGAATATATGTAGGTGTATAAAAGTATACAAAGTTGAACAACTATGTATGAGTAATTATATGACATGCGTCAAATGATGTAATATTTTTAGCTTTTTTGTATTATCAATTTTTGTTGTTTTTTATTTAAATAATTCAAATAATCCTTTAAATACTTTAGCTTTTTAATATCGAAATTTTTATTGAAAAATAATATAATAAATAGTTATTATTATGTTAGTATTATATGTTAGTATTATATTGAACAATAGCTAGAAAAAATTAAATGTTTTATATTTTTCATAGAATAATTATTTCTTCAAAACTTTATATATTGATACTTATTAAAAATAAAATATGAATTAAGTGAAATTACATGTTACCACATCATATGTCACCATAGAAGAAAAACGAGTATATTTTGTGTATGGTTTCTATATACTATGGATCGAAGTAACTTGTATCTTCTCCCTATATTGATCCATAGCAGAGATACCTTACGACCTCTTTTGATAGAACCAATGGGTAAAGCTAACCCATGGGAGAAAATATTTTGCATTAAAAATATATTTTATAAAATAAATTATTAATAATAAATAATATATTATATAAAATATTAAATTGTTTAAATTTATATCAACAAAATCATATTAATTCAAAATTATCTTTTGTAAGCATGAAATAATTTTTTCATTCTTCTCGAAGATATTTTTATACATGATTTCAGAAGGAAAAATTCCATGTGTCTGAGTCATGAATTATTTTCATTGTCATACATTATTATAACATATCACGTTTTTCTTGTTAATTATATTAAAATAAAATGAAATAATAATTTTATTTATTATAATAATCATCTTATAAATTTAGAATGTAATTAAAAAAAAATTTAAAAAACTTATTTTAATTAAGAAAAAAACTACATATTTTAATAAATTTAAGAAATGTAAATTGTATAAAATTTTTTTTTTTAATTTTTCTCAAACAGATATAGACAATTTATTAAACAAGTTTTTTTTTAATAATTTTTAAATATATATTTATTTCTATTTGAAGTCTTTAGATAGTTATATTTTAAATTTCGCGTCATCTGTCGTCTTACTTTGGAACTCACTAGATTTTCTCACTATAAAACGCGCCATCTTTTATCAACGAAAACAACTACTTGTTCTTCATTCGAAGCCTTATCGCTTTTCAGTGCGTAGCAATGGCGCATTGGGATGGTGGGGATATCTGGAACTGTCCATGGGTCGATAATACTAGTTAGTCTCGTTCTCACCTCGAAGCATAGTGTATCGTTAGGAAGTTACAATATAGAAATTAAACGAAATATTTTATTTTCCTCAGAATTTGTTTTAAATCATTTTGTGCATTAAAAACAGACGAAACAAGTCAAAAAGATTTATTCGAATGTGCGTAGAGGATAAAATCAGTGAAAAATAATAAAAAGGTGAAAGAAAAAGAAAAATAAAGAGTTTGAATCGGAAAGTGCGTCATTTGCAACTATCGGCTTGAATTGTTAAGCTAGTGTTCGAATGCAAGTCATCTTTGGTTCTATTGAAACGCAAGGTTAGGAAAAAATGAGAATGGAGCCGGCATGTCCTATGTCTCCTGGGAAGGAGAAAGAAGATGTTACCGCGGTTTGCAAGGAATCATGCTTCGTTGTAGCCAATGGCAATTCTTGCTTCTGGAATATTCTTGATCCATGTATGTTCATTTTTCATATTTGTTTTTGACGTAAGATGAAAGATGTAAAGTATTTAAAATAATATAAAGCACAAGTCATGTACTTGTTTGACGTAGGAAACGAATTGCAATTCATAATCAGTAGAGTGCGTATTAGTCGCAACAGTAGCTTTACAAGCAAATGACAGATTATTATATTGTATTATATTATATTATCTAATATTATATATATTACATGCTATTTATTTATACTATTTATATTATATATTATATAGTAAAAATAAAGGATTATTGTATAAAATAAATATATTTTAAAAGAAAATACATTATAATACTTTACATTGTAAAATTTATTGAGTAATATAATTTAAATATTATTTAAATATAAAAAATTGGATATTCTTAATTAAAAATTAAAAGATTAATAATAAAACTCAGCTTTCTTTTATTATTTTAGAACAAGTATCAAAAAAATATGATAAAATAAAAATATATTAATACTATTATTGTATCTTAAGTTTAAATATCAAGAAATTTCTTGACATAATGTTCAACAATAAAATGTAGAAGAAATGTATATTTTAAAAGAAAATATTGCAATCAATCTTAATTTTAAAAGGCTGATTTATTATAATATTATAATAAATAGAGTTCTTTGTTTATTTTATAAAACTTATATTAATTCCTACATAAGTT
>NW_006263321.1:405349-425512 GCF_000469605.1 Apis dorsata | reverse complement strand
TATATATATATATATATATATATATTGATAAATATATTTTTGTATTATTTTTATTATTATAAATTCATATTTTTTATTTTTTATTATAAATAATTATAGTATTTTTTAATATTTCAATTTTAATATTTTTACGTTTTCATGAAAAAAAATTAAAAAGGATTAAAATTCATTTTAATCATATTTAGAATTAAAATTGATTAGTAAATATAATAAAATTTGATAAAATTAATTTAATTAAAAAAAATTATATAATACATATATAATATATGATCTATTGTACTTTAAAAAGCTTTCTTTCTTGCTTATAAAAGAGGAGAAATATACACATAAATATACTATGATATTATTTCTGTATACTTTCTATTAATATATTTTTTTACAAATTATTATTCTTAACTCATTGATTTTATTTTAATTTGGATATTTTATAAAGCTAGTTATTTTAATTATGCTTTTAAAAATTTTATTTTCTCTTGATCTTAAAATTTATTTTCTAAAAAACAAATTAACAGATTATAAAAGAAGGGAAAAATTGCTTAACTTTAGAATATAAATGGCTGCTCTTATCGCAGAAACCTGATTGTTTTCGTTGAAATATAAATTATATACATTATCAAGAAAAAAGTAAGTAAAAAGAAAGCACAAAAAAAAAGATAAAAAATAGATAATTATATAGATCCGGGTGCATCGACTATCTGACATGCGCAGAAGAAACGCGATTTGCAAGAGGATTATTGATCGTCAACTATCGGTTTTTATAAATATATTGTACATTCTACATTGTAAATAGCAATTTTTGATAACAAAAAGAGGAAAAAGAAATATCCGAATAGATAATTCTAATATGCCTAAAAATATGGAACAAATATATACTCATTGCTTAAAAGATGTTATTACCTTATCAATTGCTTATTTTATATATCGATAAATGTATTAAAAAATGTATTAAAAAAAATTGAAAAATTATTTTTCATATTTAGAAATAAAAATAAATAATTAAAGAGTAAATCATAATAATTTTAAAAATGATACTTTTATTTATTGTTTATTATTTAATAATTTAATTATCTTATCATAAAATAACATCAATAATTTGATTTTTTAAATAACTTTATATCGCAAAGAAATTTTATATCGTTATATAAATTGATATGATTTTTTTATTATTTAATTTATATATTTGATTGACAATAATCACAAAAAAATTATAATTGAACTAATCCTAAAAAAATAAAAAAATTATTTTTTAAATTCGTTTAAATAAACGTGGTCTCATGTTATTAAGAAATTGTATTTTAAAAAAAAAAATATTTTATTACATAAATTTTATCAAACAACTGTTTAATTCTAGTTTTCGGATTATGGATTTATAAAAAATAAAAAATATATAATTGTGTAAACAATGTCTGTAAACAAATTCAAAGTTTTATTTATCGAAGAAAATCACGAATACGAATTTTAAAAATCATTAGATTGAAATATATAGATATCGAGATAGGAGAATATTATTTATTGAAGAAAATCAAGAATACGAATTTTAAAAATCATTCGATTGAAGTATATAGATATTGAGATAAAAAATATTAATTATCGAAGAAAATCACGAATATAAATTTTAAAAATTATTCGATTGAAGTTCATAGATACCAAGTTAGAATTCGAGGTTAAAGATTGCGCAATATACTCCGGTACGTTAATTACATCAAGTGCTGTCAATCATTTACTATTTAAAAGCATCATTTTTTCTTCTAAAAAAAAATCGCTTAAAAAATCTTATAAATAATATCCAATTTATATATTAAAAAATATTTTTATTCGTATAAATCGAATATATGTTCCTTTTTTAATAGTTAAAATAAAATTCATTTGACATAAAGGATATTTTATTTAATCAAATTACGATTGACATTATATAACTAAAGAAAGCAAATAAAACAAATAATTAAATCATTAAAAGGAAAAAAGAAATTACAGAATATAAATGCATTCACAAAATATTAAAATGAACGAGAATTTGATACATCTATGAATTTTTAATATTAAACATTGATAGTGAATGAACACATATAATAACAACTTTCCTCAAATAATTTTAAATTGAATAATGCCTTATGATTTTACGTTTTTTATATTTGTACATTAGATAACAATCTACATATATATCTCTTACATATCAAGCGGTTTGATAAAATTATATATATATATTTATCAAAATTTTTTAAAACATTTTTAATTAAATTACTAATAAGTTTCACTATATAATCAAATTATTTCATTACGAAACACTCTTCATTTCAATTTGTATCCTATACGTGTTATATAACAAAAATTATGAATGGAGTTTTTAATATAAAATATATAATTTTTTCACGTACATATTATTTACATATGCAAAACAAAAAAGTAAATTCTATGAATAAAAATCGATTGTACATAAGTTTTGAAACCGATATGGAATCGAAAAAATAACTGTTCAAGAATCGATATGCGAATCGAAATAAGGATCGAAATCAGAACAAATATGGTTTGAAATTTCGGTACAATCATATAACAGTTATTCAGAATAAAAATTCTTCATAACCGCTTCGATATTATAACAGTTTTTAGGTTCTGATTTGAATTCTAAATTTTATTTTATATTTTTTTTAAACGAAAGATTGTTAAATATAAATTATACATAATATTTCAAAAATTTGTATTCAGAATACAATGTTACTATAAAATACTAAATTAACTTTATTATTTTGTTTTCATTTTTCATCCAACGATATTAATTGAAAGTCATTTCAATTTATATCTATTATTATTCTCTTTGACGAATACTAATATTAGTAAGATTAATTTTATAGCATCGTTATTTTTTATTACACAGCATTAAAAATTTTTTTTTTTTCTGTTTTTAATTCATTAATTTCTCACAGATCATTGTAGAGTAGTTTATATAGAATTATATTAACCAATTATACTAACATACTTCGATTCTGTTCTTTACAGACGCATGGTTTAATCCTGATAGACTCAATCCAAAAGGTAAGATATCAAATTCGATGTCGATGTCTATCAATTTATTTCTATGTGTTCAACAATTTTATATTTTATATGTATTTTTTATTTTATTAAATTTTTTTTGTTATATATCTATATTTGCAATCATACATATATCTATATAACATATATCTATATTTGCACTCATTCTTCGTTATATTCGAATTATTATTTATATATAAATACAGATGTGCGAGAAAGCATTTATTTAAAAAAAGAAATTAATCAAAATTAATCATAAAAATATCTATTTTATAATTATTATTTTTCAAAAGAGATAAAAATAAAATAATTTATCTTAATATGACTTTGCAATTTATATATCATAAATTTAATAAAAAATCATAATCAGACAAATTATACTTTTTGTATGAATCGAAGAATGAGTGTATACTTGATTTATATATAATAAATATAAAATAGATGTAAAGCAAAAAAAACTCTGGCTGAGATATTTATTGTATATAGGATGACCCACTTAGAGCTTATAGAAATACTCCTATAAATAAATATAGTAAATATAAAAAATGTCTTTAATGGAAAAAAAATTAAGATTTTAATGTCAATTATGTTATCTAATACGAATAAATTGGAAAAATTGAGAGAAGTTTTGTCAAAAAATATAAAATTATGTTGAGACAAGTCAAGTTTTTGATTTCTTATTAAATTTATTTAAATTTAGTTAAACAGAAATCTGCGAAAATTAATGATATACTGAACAATGAATAGTGTAAATATAAGTAACTCACAGATCTATACTACATAAATTACCATGAGTTTTGTTCGATCTTTGTACCAGCTACACTCCTTATTCGACAAGATTATTATATCGACTATTAATTATTAAACATCTATTATTAAACATTCTTGTATTGTGTTTTTTTTCTTTGATTATTGGCTCATAATTTAACATTAAATCTCGAAGACAATTTAATTTTTAGAAAAGCAATTATTTTAAATCAAACAATGAAAATGGAATTGTAGTAAAATTTTCGAAAATTGCTATCTTATGAAAAAATTAATTATATGCAATATCATTATCCATAAATTTCTGAAACATAACTCTCGTAGAATTTAGTAATGATGTTTTCAAAGCGTAAAAGCAACTATAAAGATACCACTTTGATGATACAATAGACTACTTTCATCAAATTTCCTTTTAAAGATATTGTCAATTATTGCTTCTTTGTGATCCAATATACATATCTTAGTGCAAATAAAGCTCTAAATATAATACTATAATATATTATGATTTGAAAGTTGAGGTCATCGACTGATCTCCGTTTTTAATTTCTTCGTTCAAAATTGAAAGTGTTTTTAGTTTTCAAATTGAAGCACTTATTGCAAGAAAATATGCACAATGCGTTTAAAAAATTTGCATAATCAATTATAATGTGCATAAGATATTTTGTATAACAAATAATCATCTCATTTCAATTTTATAAATTATTAAATGCATATTTTAATAGAGAAATATGTAATAGATCATTTTCAATATCATCCAAAATTATAAAATTCATTTACATTTAATAGTATAAAATGGAATATGATCTAAAACTTTCAAATACTTTCAATTCTATTTGATATAGATCTCATTGTAATTTCAGAAAAATCGACTCCATCGGTAGTTTGTAGATGCTACTTAAAATCTGGCTTTTTTGTTCCCTCGAGTGTAATATTGATTTTCCCTTTGAAGATTGAAACGAGAGCAGTTCGTACATATGTATATGTGTATGGGTCAAGTACCTTGCAAAGAGTATCGAGAAAATGTGTCAATTGTTGAAAACTTGCATTTGAGATGATATTAAAATTATATTGATCTTCCAAGGTTCGATGATCTGTCTTTCGTTATGATAATTCAATCTTGTTTATACAGTAATCCCAACACTTGAACAAAACGTTGCACAGGAAAAATGGATTTGTTTCTCGAGTATTAAATTCTGTATTATGATTAACTTTCTGACTATGGATAATGTTACGAGTATGCTACTTATTCCTTCCTTTTGATTTGCAACTTTGTATTGGAAAAGATAGATAAGAGAACAATTTTTGTATTGATAATTTGTGAAATAGAGATTTAGAGTAAACTTAGAATAAACTTTGCCAATTGTCCATCTCATTATTCATAAATTTTAATTCATTGTATTTTCAAATAGATTCGAATTAGAATTTAAATATTTAATGGATATTCCGTTAATTTTTTAAGAGATTAACAATAACATTAGAATAATTTTGAATTGAAACACTTATAAGACAATTCTATTGAATCTCTATTCGTCGTAAAAATCATGACATATTGTGTGATGTATTCTAAAAACAAATCTTAAAATATATTTAACTAGAGTACTCGTTTCCAACTTATTCAGAACAACTGAATGAATGTTTCAATCATCGAATCAAGACAATGTCCACTCGAATACCAATTTAAGTCTCAGCCAAATGAGCAATTTTATTTTTTTTCTCAGATATTCTCTCGTTCGCTCTGTTCATCTATCCATCCATATATCTTCGTTCGAAGAAACGTTGTTAAAATTTTCCAGAGTGATTTTCCCTTCTCTTTTCCCTTCTCTTTTCATTAAAATTTCAATCGAATGAATTCGTGCCGCGGTTAGAATCCAAAAAAGCCGGAGATGGTTGGCGACCATAGCCGAAGTTAAATATAGTATCCAGCCGGGTTCGAGGCTGTTGGTGCTCTGCCAGAAATCTCGAAGGGAACTCTCGCTTTTTCTTCGGCGAGTCCACAGTATCTATGTCTACCAGAGAGTGTGTACCGTGTTTCTACTAGAATTTTTTGAGTTAATTTCTCATAATCGGTAAAATACGAGTTTATAGTGTTCGCCGCTAGTGTTCTTCTCTTTTCTCTCTTGTGTTGCGCGAGATCTAAGGAAGGGATAAGTGTATAACCAGCGGATAGAAACATGGCCATCACGAGGGAGGAACGTGAGTAGATGCTGAAACGAATCTGAATCAATTCGATGGCAGATATATGCTGGTTGTGAACATTGACAGACTGCCAGTTTAACTTTACTGCGCAGACGCAGTTATGTCAAAAATTTAGAGAGGGAATTTTTAGAAATGTTAATGATTTTTTCTAGTGTGTAAAACTAGGCTAAGATTGGTTATGGTATAGAGATATTCTTAAGATGTAATCTTCAGGATATTATTAAAGATTTTTTTTTTTTTTTAAGAATAAATAATGATAACGAAAGAGATTTTTTTTATTTGGTTAGAAATTGATTAAAAGTTTTTTAAAAAAACTTAATCAATTATCTTTATTATAAATTAAGATTTTGAGAATAGATTATAATAAAATTAGATAATAATATTCCGAAAATATTAATAATAATTATTTAAAAAATAAATTGTTGTTAATTGTAGAAATTTTTTGATTGATAAGAGTGATTTTCTAAAGATTACTATGAATAATCAGAAAAATTTCTTAGAAATTTTTTACTCTTATCCAAAGTACCTCCAAAGATTGAAGCATTACACTGTTTTCTTTGAAACAGTTGTTACTTTTAGAGCTTGGATGTGATCCAATTCGCCAAAAAAATCGAATTCTTTGTTAAATTTTATTGTGAAAATCATTTCTGATTCAAGAAATTTTTCTTTTATTTCTCATTTCTCATCACTCTATTGTCGCAATGCAATAATTTTATCTAAAACTGAAAATAAGAATATTTTTTTTTATATATATTTAATAATTATACTTAATAATTTTTTCTCGAAAAAATCGAAAAAAAAATCATTCTATTGTTATTTAAAAAGATGTTTTCCTTAGTATTGATATAAATTTTACTTAAATATTAGATTTTATTTGGAATTATCAACAATCAATAGGAAATTGGCACTAAAATCTCATTATTAGAACTATCAAAATTATTTAAACAGATTTTATATTTTTTGTTTTTGTAATTAATAAAAATGTATGCTAAAAGATTTTTATTTACAAAATTAATAATTTTTATTTAAATATTCGTTATAATAATGTATATATTTAAAAAAATTGCAAATTAGATATTTTAATTTTAAGATAAATGTCACAAATCATTACATATTATTCTGAAAATTTATTTCTATTTTATATTATTAAAATAGAGTTCAAGAAAACAATAACTTTCTAGAATAGTTAGCTAGTTAATAGTTATTAGTTATTCTAAATAATTAAAGAAGCTTAATGTGCAACATGATAATAAAGAGAAAATTGTAATTTAGAATCTTTATAGTATATAATTTCTCATAGAAGAAAAGAAATAATGAAGGGTCAATAAAGGGTGAATTCACCAAGGATAGAATACCAATTGACAGGTGTATTTCTGAGAATAGTAAAAGGGATAGAGGCAATGGCCGACACTGCGACGCCGGGCGTCGCACTACCGGAGACAACTTATTGATTTTCTACCACCAAACCGCACCCGACCGTTTCCCTTTATCCTCCTCGTTCGACACGTGATGCTCATAGACGATGTATCTCTATCTTTTATGCTCTAGTAAACTTTTCTTCATATTTGAATCTGCTCCAACTCTTGACTCTGATTGAACCTCTTTAATAATTCGATCCATTTGAAGATGTAAACAATTAAATGAATTAAATCAACTTTAATATTTTGTATATTATTTGATTTTTAGAAAATATCATATAGCAATTGTTTGATAAATATTATATTCAGTAAATCTTTTGGAATCATAGTGTGGTATTTTTAATAAGTTATTGAAGAAATATATTATATATTTAATATAATATTATATATTATATATATTATTATATTAAATTTATTATTATATTATTATATATATTATTATATATAATATTATATAATATTATATATTATATATTTAATACAAAATATATTTAAGTTGAAATAAAATATTAAAAAAAAAATAAAAGAAGTATATATTAATGAGGCTTTAACTTTAAAAATCTTGTAAATTTTTTAGCAAAAAATTATTGGTAATTATTTTATTAAAATTCAATCTAAAAATTTATTTTTTGTACATTCTTTAATCGTTAAAAAGATATTAAATTTTACAATTTTTATTATTTTATTTTAAATATAATAAATATAATATATAACATTTTTATATTTAATGAATATTTTAATGCATTTATTCTTTAATATTATTCAATAAAAAACCGTCAGTTGACAAGAGCAATAACTTGATTATGATATAATAAATGCTTAGAATATATTGAAGTTTTAAGATTCATATGGTAGAACTTGTACATATACTTCCATGGCGTATCATAGTTTTCCATACAGTTTTCTACTTGATATATGTCATCGATTCTTTATCTTCACTTTGAGGGCATTGCTTTTAAAAGAGAAGTGATAAACTATGATGATTATTTATTTGTATATTAATAATGACAAATTAATCTTATAAAATATTAAATTATAAAATAGTAAAATTGATAATATTGAAAGTTTTATAGTGCTAAATAATTTTAATAAATAGTTTTAAGAAATACTTGAAATAATTTATATTTATCAAGAAATATAAAAAATATAATATACATATGTATTATCAATATTTTAATACAAAATAATATATATCAATATTTTAAATGAGTGTTTCATACAATGAAACGTTGAATCTTTCTTTTTTATTTTTATATCACTTTAATTTTTTTTATGAATTTAAATGATATAAAATTATTCAACTTTCAATCAAATAGAATTCGATTAAAAATTGGGACAAATGACATAAATTTGTTTGGCAGAATTGTACGATGTTGAGTAGGCCTTGGAAACAATTTAATAGAACATCTTTTTTGGATTAGAGACAAAGCCGACAGCAAAATTTGAGAATTTCTATTATTAGGTTCATTCAAGGCTATCCACAATTAGTCGCATCAATCATTATTTCTCAAATATTTAATTAGAGTATAATTAGTTTTATTATCTAAATTTTTGAATTCTTCCATGCATTAATTCTTAATAATTTTATATATATATATATACATTATAAAATTATAAATTTATAATATATTTCTTAACTTTTAATTACAAACTATAGAATATAATAAAAATTTTATCATTAATAATCATGAAAAATATAAGACATGTTCAAGACCTGAAAAAAATAAAATAATACAATACTAAATATCGAATATTACACAAATTAAATTAATTAGTTATTTAAAAAAATCATTAAATCATATTATATTTATATTATATACTATTTATAAATAGTAGAAAATATTTTTTTTTCATTGTAATGCTTATTTTATTTTTCCAGTTGTTCTACTGGTTCTTTTTTCTTTCTTTTATTTCATTTTGTTGGTTTCTATTTCCCTCTCCCACTTTACTCATTCTTGCATATCACATATCTCTTTAATATTACTAAGATATGTAGAGTTCCATGCGCGAACGAAACCGTGGAAAGAGGTGGCAGTTCTTGCTTAGCTTTCCATGCTTTCAATTTCTTTTATAACGTAGCCTCTTCTCTCGTTAGTTGAAAATGGTGCGAAGAAATAATTCAAGAATACCTGTCGAGGAGTTACCCGATAGAAATAGCGGTGAGTTTATCTCTCTTCTTTGAAAGAGATTGATCTGATTATTTTCATTAACATATGGTTCAGGAGCACGTGTCTATAGAAAAATATCAGGATAAAAAAATTCGATTTATTTTGTATTAAATGATATTTGAAATTTTCGGAATTTTTATAACTATTATAAAATTATTAGGATTTTTATCATTTTGATCAATATCTTGAATGATATATCATTGAACTTGTCTCAACATTTTAATTGGATTTTGTTGATTTTAGTTGGAAATAAATTATATCTAAATACGGAGTTTATATTTCTAAGATAATTTTATCAAATATCACTCTGTATATGTATATAATTTTATACAATCTATGAAAATTATTCTGAATATTGAAATAAGAATATTATTTCATTGTTATTGCTTTATATGTGACTACTTGTACTATTTGTAAATTAATAGGAGTTTGAAAAGTGTATAGATTACATAATAAAAGTATGGTAATTGTAAGTTTGAAGTTTCTAATAGTGATGTATTTTTCTATTTTAGTGGCAGCTTTAATTTATTGGCGTGATCCAAAGAAATCAGGCCCCGTGTTCGGCTGCATACTTGGCGTGCTTCTCTCGTTGGCCTACTTCAGTTTGATAAGCGTTCTTGCTTATTTATCTCTTCTTATCCTCACTGGTACCATTGCTTTTAGGATTCACAATACCATCCTTCAAGCTATTCAGAAGACTTCCGATGGGCATCCTTTCCAGCAAGTATCATATTTTTAAAAAGATAAAAGTTAATAAGAAATAAATTTTTTATTTTATACAAATTTGAAATATATAATATTTTTTCTTTATCTTTTTAGAGAAAAAAAAATTAGAAATGAATTAAAATATTAACATTTATAATTTTAGAAATATTTTGGAAATGGACTTAACATTGCCTGCGGAGAAGGTGCATGAAGTAGCGGATGTGGCTGTCGCACACTTAAATGCAGCAGTTTGTGAACTTCGTAGGCTCTTTCTTGTTGAAGATTTTGTCGATTCTTTGAAATTTGGTGTCCTTCTTTGGTGCCTCACTTATGTGGGTTCTTGGTTTAATGGCATGACTCTAATTATAATTGGTAAATTTTATCATTATCATTATCTGTATATTTTTTAAATAATTTTCAATATTTTATAATATAATAATTATATTTTATAAAAAATTAAGTATATATAATTTTCCAATGAATATTTATAGATAAAATAATTTTGAGCGAAATATTCTTAATTTTTTTTTTTTTTTGCTTGTACACAACAAAATCATATATTCGTTTAGAAATATTTATAAGAATGATAACTCAACGAAATATTCAATATAACAAAAAACAAAATTTGTAATTAAACAGCATATTTATGCCATTATATAATTATTTAAATAAAAATGAGTTTTGAAAAATTATATGATTATATTCGATTTAATCATTACTTTTTACAGGAGTAATCGCCTTATTTACATTACCGAAGGTCTATGAGACAAATAAATCACAAATAGATCAGAATTTAGCATTGGTACAAAGCAAGATCAATGAGCTCACTGCTAAGTAAGTACACTTCATTAAATAATAAATATCAATATTTCACAATAAAAATAATAAAAGTTTTGTGTCTATAAAACGCTGAATTGTTCTTATCAAATGAATTTTTAATATTTAATCTTAATAAAATAATACAAAATTTATTAAAATATTTCTCATTAAATAAAGTAGGATATGATATGATATTGTATTATATTCATTGAAAATTTTCCTACTTGAAAAATGGCATATATTTTATTTGTAGTCAGAAATTTATTGTATAAAATATATAAATATAGTTTATATATTTATATATTATATATATAAATATTGATTGATATTTAAATCTTTTTTATGTAATTAATAATTAATGCATTGATAATAAATGTTCGTCACGATATAAAATATATTAAAATAATATCTTAAATCAGTTTCAATGAAGTAGAGATTTAATTCTTTTAAGTATATTTATGTTTATACATATATAGATAAATTAGAAGATGTATTTTACATGTATTTGTCATTGAAAAAAAAAATAAAAATATTTTGAAAAAATGATTTTAAATTTTCTAAGAACTTATATTTTAATTGTTTTAGAGTGAAAGCTGCGATACCATTTGGCAAGAAAGAACCAAAGAAAGAAGAATAAATATGAAAGTTTACCACCACGCGGGAACAAAAGAAATTTAAGCGAATTTGCCGGATACTTGCAAAATCCACGCAAGAATGAAAAAAAGAACAGTTATACAAAAGAATGGAAATGATTATAAAAAAAAAAGAAATTTAAAAAAGATAGAAAACAAAACATATAGAGTTTAAAGAAATGACGAGAAAGAAATATTTACAAGAAAATGCAGAATAGATAAAATGAACAGCAAAATGAAATGTTATGCCAATGTTGAAAAAAAGAACGCTGAAAAAACTTATTAATTTATAATAATATTATGATATTATATGATATAATATAATATTATAATATGTATATATTTTATTATATTATAATATTATGATATATATTATATAATATATTATAACATATATTATAAATGATTCACGGAAATAAAAGATGTTCTTAGCGTTATAAGGTTTAAAAACAGGATAATTTTTTTTAATTCTGAAATTCCTATGTACCGAAATAAAAAATGATAAAAAAAAAGTAGTTACAATAGAAGCATGGCTTGCAAAGAAAATGTAATGAACAAGCATTGAATATATGTATATGAAAAAAAAAGAAAGAAGAAAAAATAGTGTTATATAAAATGAGAAGTATTTCTGAAAGTGCAAGAAAATTGAAATGTGAATAGGGTAACGGCTTCTAAAGAAAGAAAAACGAGAAAAGATCACAAGGTAATATAAAGGAAAAAACTCGACAATTGGATTTTAATGTCTGATGATGTCGTAAAACGAGTATTCCTTTTTTGGATCTACAAATCCCTATTAATCGAAATAAACGGAAAGAAGTAACATTTAGCGATTATATTAATTTGCGATAAGGGAGACGAATAGAACCCTTTGGTGTACTCTGCAAAAATCATGAACGGTGCAATGCGTGTATCTAAGGGTTTTCCGATTTTCCTTCTATTTTTTGTTTTTTCCTCGCACTTTCCCATACCATTCCGAACTGATATTTCTTGTTTACAAAATGATATGCGGTCCCATTAAAATTAATTTTAATTAATTGTTTATTTTTCAGTAAATTTTTTTCATTATATATAATTATTGAAAAATATCTTTAGCACAAAGATACATTTTTTTTTCTCCTAATCTTTAATTTTTTGCTTTGAAATTTATATTTTCTTATTTTTCTTTCTTTTTCATTTATTCAAAACACTTTATGAAAAATTCAATTTTTTATTCTTAAAAATTTTTTATAATTAAAATCAGGTATGTAAATAGAATTAAAATAATTTTATAATACATTGCTTTATTTTTCTCTTTTAGAAATTTTAGAAATTTCAAATTTGCATTCATATTCTTTAAGCTTGAGTTTTATAATAAAATTGTAATGTAAGATTTTTTAATTTATAATATTATATAAAATATGCACACATTGAACGTGTGACAATAATAGATTACATTAAAATTATATTAAAATATTAAGAATGAAATAATATAAGTAGTTTAAAGATAAATGGAAATTCTTTTTGTTTTCAATAAATTTTATTTATTTTGAAAAATTTAAATAATTTCGTTAGAGGAAACTGATTTAAAATTTATATTAATATTTTTTTTTTAACAAAAATTTCTATAATGATATTATTCTATAATATTTTCATTATTTTTTTTTAGTATAAAAATTTAGATCAGTTTCCTAGATTTTTATACACTTATATATAGTTACATTTTTTTCAGTTTATATAAGTCCATATTCTCCTTATCTATTTGTAGTTTTGTTCCTTTAATAAAATTTGTTAATTTTATAATTACCAATTATCAATTTTTATCATTTTTCAATGATGATTGGTATTTTCAAAAAATTTTTATTTATAATATGTATAATATTTGTTTAATATTTGTACAAAATATGTTTAAATTTATTACTTAAAATATATGCACTTATTTATGGTTATATTATATCAAAATAAGATATATCAAAAAATTAAATTTATATAATTGTAAATATAAATCATGAATTTTTATTGTTTCAGCAAATATCTCTTAGTTTTTACTACTTTTAAAATTTCACTTAAAAAAAATAAGCAACGAAAAAAATAGTTATTAAAAATAACAATTAATTATAATCTTTAAAAATATTAATAAATATGCATAAATTTTGCTTTATGCATAACTAATTGACATAAAATCAATTCTTCATAAAGAAAGAAAATGCACATATGATTCTGTGCATGTGAAAAAGAAGGAAAAAAAAATGAAAGAATAAAAAAAGACGAAATTTGTTATTTGTTTTTAAAAATATTGTTATGAGTATTGTGCGTTTTAAATTATTTTTTAAATAACGCTATATAATGTATTAATATTATTTAATTAAAAATTAAATAATAAATTTAATTAAAATTGATTTTTAATATATGTATCTAAAATTTTAAGATTTTATTTATATAAAATTTATACATAGAAATTTATATATGGTTCAATTAAATTTTATTGAGGATTAAAAATCAATTAATTTATATCAGATTTAAAAAATTATAATTTGAGAAATGAATTAATTTTTATTTCTTTAAAATAATATTTTAAGAAGTTTGTTTCAGCCTGATTGATTGAGTAAATAATTATAAGTCTTTAGTGGAAATATATGTATATGCTTGATAAAAAATTACTTTTGAAAAAAAGCTTAATTGTTGTATAATATAGATTACAAATAATGTATTAACATAATATTTTCATTGTCAATTTGAATCTTATGAATAGATTTATTTTCATATTTGATAATATTAAATATCTTGAAGATATAAATCTTTATGGCAGCAATACGATTTTAATCTATAAAAAATAAAAAAAATTAAGTTTTTGAAAATCATAAATGGGTCCGCATATCAAATGATTCTGTAATATCGCTCATTACATAATTATTAAAAAAAGAAAATAGTTGAACATGCGCGTGCGTGTATTTGTATCTGTGCGTATGTATGTTGTGTATATGAGAATAAAAAAAGTAGCGCCGTTTCCTCTTCGGCGTTTTCGAAGATTTTTTCTTCGAGTAATATAATTATCGCTATCATATTATTAAGTGTAACTATATCGTTAAACATTACAATGGAAAGTTGTTGGCTGAATTGCGAATTTTTATTATATCGTTCGAAACAAAATTGCGGATACCTGAAATTTTATTCATATTTTTTAAATCGTATTGCATCATTGATCAATGTATCGAACTATAAAAATTCATACATATAATTCCTTACGATGAATACGATTTAATAAAATATCGATGAAATTTAATTGAGTATCATTACATTTTCAAATATGACGTCTCTAAAAAAGACGATTATAATGGGAAAGGAATGCGAAAAAAATAGATAGAAACGGAAGAAGAAGAATCTTTTTCAGAATGCAAATTGTAATACGCGTATCGCTTATTGACGTTTTCATTATTGCATCTGCATCCGCACGATTAATTTATAAATAAATTATATTAAACAAGACACTGAATCACAAAATATGCTTTCTTTATATCCTTTAAGATATTTAAAACAAATCGAAATATTATCTTATTTAAAATAGTAATTAGATATATATAGTAAATTATTTTAAAAGAATATATTTATAATTTAAAAGAAAAATAGAATACTTATATTAAAATTATTCATACATTGTTAATTAAAAATGGTAATGAAGAGATAAACCAATATCAAAAAATCACTATAGATGGCGGAAAAGTTTAATTTTTCAAAACCCGATCGGTATAATCGTTACACATCACGTGACAGATAAGACTTTTAATGCGCCTGCGTGACCTTCATACAAGGTGACCGCTTCGAAGATTGCCAGAGATAGGCATGTTATTCGTCTCTGGATAGCACAAGCGTGTGGGTCTTCGGAGCACCGGTATTTGTGCATGTGTTGTGAAAACCGGTCATTGTGTCTAACAATTTTCAAAATTAATAATAAAAATATTATATTATATATAGAATATTATTATCTGTGAATGAATAATTCTATAATTTAATTTAAAATAAACAATTACGAATTTAATACAGGAATTTTTACAAATAAAAGAAAAATTCATAAAAATAATAGAAATTTGAATTAAATTTAAAGTATTAGAATTGTTGATTTTGTATAAAAGCAAAATAACAAAAATTGAAAGCAAAACAGTTTTATATCGATAAGCTCTGTATTTTAAGAAAAAAAAATAATTAAAAAGAAATGTCAGCTTCAGTAACAGATCAAGAAAAAAGGAAACAGATATCTGTTCGCGGGATTGTTGATGTGGAAAATGTAGGAAATTTCAAGAAAACTTTCAATAGACATCTTCATTACACCCTTGTGAAGGATCGTAATGTGGCTACGAGCAGAGATTATTTCTTCGCCTTGGCACACAGCGTCAAGGACAATTTAGTTTCTAGATGGATACGCACTCAACAATACTATTACGAGAAAGATCCAAAAGTATGCCATTATATTTTTATCTATCTTTATGTATTTAATTTATATATTATATGAAATATTTCATGCATGTAAATTATGATTATAATAATTAATAGTGTCAGTTTTCTTATATAATTCATTTAATAATTACCGGTAAGTATAATTTTCATACTTACCTTATATTCATTGCAATTGTTATTTATTTATTTATGTATAATATTTAAAGAATCAATGAACGAAATTTTATTCTGCATTTTAATAGAATTCACTTGCTAAATTATCTTTTTTTAAATATTTTTTTAATTATTTTAAAATTATTAATTTATTACTTTTTGTTCATATTATCTTTAAATTAATTATATTTAAATAATTGATAATTTTAAAATAAAAATGCAAAAGTAGATAGAAAAGTAGAAATTTCCACTTATTCTTATTATCAATTAATTTAAGTTATTATTTAAATTAGCTCATGACCATATTTATCAATGAAAACTTATCTTTAAACTATTGTGAAGCAAAACATTGTATGATATTAAATTAAAACAAATAAACAAATAGAAAATAAATATTTGATCGTAATAAAAATATATTCATTATTAGATAACGAAGTTTTTAAAATAAAATTAAATAAAACATAAAATAAACATTATATAAATAAAACATTATATAAATAAATAAAAATAAAATAAATAAACATTATTTGATAATCAAATATAATGAAAATCAAAACAAACAAAAGGAAAATAAATATTTAATCGTAATAAAAATATTTCATTATTAGATAAAGTTTTATAAGATTATTGAAGTTTTTAAGCAAAGTAAAATTTCTGACAAAATTTTTAAATTTTTGTTAATATAATGATCAGTACATTTATATGCATACTATTTATACTTATAGAAGCACTATATTGCAATGAACCTTCAAAATGCAAGATGCAACATGTTGTTGTGTCTATTTTCGGTTGGCCTTATAATCGCTTCATCCTGAGGTCTCAAGCCAAACAATTTTCATTCTTTTGAAGCAATGTCAAGATAAAACCAATTTTTGAAAGTATTCCAATTACATCTATAGATTATTAATAATTATTTACAAATTTACGATTATTTCATATATACATTGTGTATATATTGTTTACTATTAATTATTATTTGTTTAATAATATAATAAGATTTAATTTAATGTAATTAAACTTATATTAATTATCTAAATTTATCAAGAATAATTATTTTTTATCAATAAACAAATTAAATAAAATATTATAATCGTTGGATAATTTTTTTAATTATTCAAATATAAATTTTCTTGAAAATATTATTATAAAAAAATCATATTTTTCATATATTTAGATTATAATCTAAAAATATAAAAAAAACAAAAGAATACGAAAATAAATTTGAAAAATAACTACAAAAGAAAAAATGGAAGAATAGAAATTATACTATTATATTATAAAACTAAATTATAAATTATTAAATAATAAAATTTTAAATAAAGAAAGAAAATCTTAGAATAAAATAGAATATATGAGATGGAAAAAACATATCTTTAATTAATAATAAATAAGGAAAAAAAAATAAAATTAAAATTGGGAAAAAGTAATAAATATATTCAATTATAAAAATGTTGAAAAAAAAAAATTCGATACAAAGAAAATGAGGCCAAAAAAACAGAACTATGATCCATATTCATAAATGTATGAATAGGCGAACAAAAATAAAATAAGTATAATATAAATGAGAAATGCTATTATGATTGTTATACAACTACACAAATTTTGATTGAAAATTATTATTAATAATTAAAATTAATGTCATTATAGCATTTACATACATAAAATAGAATAGAATAGAAATATAACATATTATTACATAAATAATTTGTAATTATATATATGATTAAAAGAAATAAAGAAAAATTGAACATGAAAAGCATCACAAATAATATTTTTTTATGAAGATATTTATAACACTAAATTACAGAAATTGAATAATATGAATCACGTGATACGACTATTAAAGTTTAAGAAATCACGTTTAATCTATCTACGATTTATATTTGGATAAAGTTATATTATACAAAAGTTTTGAGAATGCTATCTAAGCTATTTTATAACTATTTTAAAAATTATTTTATAAACTATTTTAAAAATTTATATATACAATCGCATTTGAGAAATTCATGTTAAAAAATGAATCAAATTTTATTTAAAAAATGAAACAAATATTGTAAAATAATAAAACAATATTATATTTTATATGTAAAATATTATAATTTTCAAAATTTTTTATATATGTATAAAATAAATCGATAAATGTTTGCTTTATTATCTTTTCCAAGATAATTTTTTATTATTTTTGTTTATTTTTATTTATGCAAATATTTATTAATTTTTATGAGGATATTATAGTTTTTTTTAAAAGTAAACATCAATAATTTAAACTATAAATATTATTTATATTATTTTATTTTATTATATTAGGTATAAACGATTCTTAAACATGAAAAATTTTGGAGTAATCATCGATCGCAATAAAGATCAATTTCAACTAGGCATTATGTTTCATTTCTTTCTCAAATTATTTCAAAATGTCTGCTCAATTTATTTTTATTTCTATCAATGGATTATCAATCACCACATAATAAAAAATCCAATCATTAATTAATTTCATAATAAATATAGAAAAGATACAATAAAATTAAATTTAGATCATTGCAACATGAAATCGATCATTTTTTTATTGCATTTAGAATCAAAAAATTTTCTGTATTTCTTTAAAAAAATATTTGGTATATTTTTATATATAAATACAATTTTCTCTCCAATTATAATTGAATATATTTTTTTATAATTGAATATATTTGAATTTATTTTTAAATAGATTATCTCTAATTTTTTAAAATTTTATTTTATAATTAAAAATTTCCAAAATATTATTATTATCTTTCCTAGTCTATAATATATCTTTAGTCTGTTTTTTTCTGTTTAGAGAGTTTATTATCTATCTTTGGAATATTACATGGGAAGAACTCTTCAAAACACTATGATTAATTTGGGCATTCAAGGTGCTTGTGATGAAGCTATGTATCAGGTTTGTTTCAAATAAAATTTCTTATTAAAATTTAAAAATTAATTATTAATAAAAAATTTAAGGAAAATTATATAAAAAAATTAAGTATTATATTATATTATTATATTTTAATTATATCTTTATATTTTTATATTTAATATTAATTATAGATGGGTTTGGATATAGAAGAGCTTGAAGAGCTTGAAGAGGATGCTGGCTTAGGAAATGGAGGTTTAGGAAGATTGGCAGCTTGTTTCTTGGATAGCATGGCTACTCTTGGTCTAGCTTCTTATGGTTATGGTATTCGATATGAATACGGTATTTTCGCACAAAAAATAAAAAATGGAGAACAAGTGGAAGAACCAGATGATTGGTTACGTTATGGAAATCCATGGGAAAAAGCAAGACCAGAATTTATGCTTCCAGTAAACTTCTATGGACAGGTGATTGATACTCCTGAAGGAAAGAAGTGGATCAATACTCAAGTCAGTACAAATAAAATAAGCTAGTTAAATGGTTAAAGTTATTAATAAAATAAAAATATATGTTTTTCATATGGTCAGGTTGTATTTGCAATGCCATATGATAATCCAGTTCCTGGATACAAAAATAATGTTGTCAATACTCTCAGATTGTGGTCTGCTAAATCTCCTGTGGAATTTAATTTGAAATTCTGTAGGCAATTTTTTTTATCATATTTTATATCTTAAAAATTAAAATTATACCATGAAAACAAATTATTCTTCTTTTAGTTAATGATGGTGATTATATTCAAGCTGTAATAGATCGCAATTTGGCGGAAAATATCTCTAGAGTATTATATCCTAATGATAATTTTTTTGAAGGCAAAGAATTACGTCTAAAACAAGAATATTTTATGGTAGCAGCAACTCTTCAAGATATTATACGAAGGTTACTATAAATTAATTTTATTATTAATAAAATATATCTGTAAA
>NW_006263321.1:400130-405021 GCF_000469605.1 Apis dorsata | reverse complement strand
ATAATATTTTTATTAATAATTATATATTATATATATATATATATATTATCAAAAAAATATATTTAATATAATTTTTAATATATATGATATTTAATTTCAATATTAAATTATTATTATTAATATTTAATAATTTTTAACATATTATTTATAGGTATAAAGCCAGCAAATTTGGTTCAAGAGAACATCATAGAACAGACTTTGATATGTTTCCTGATAAAGTGGCTATTCAGTTAAATGATACTCATCCTTCGTTGGCTATTCCAGAACTTATGAGAATTCTTATCGATGTTGAAGGATTACCTTGGGAAAAAGCTTGGGACATTACAACGAGAACGTGCGCTTATACTAATCATACAGTTCTTCCAGAAGCTTTAGAAAGATGGCCGACAAGCATGTTAGAAAGCATTCTGCCAAGACATTTGCAGATTATTTATCATATTAATTTCCTTCATTTACAAGATGTTTCTGCTAAATATCCAGGAGATGTAGATCGTCTTCGACGTATGTCTTTGATCGAGGAAGAGGGTGAAAAAAGGGTTAATATGGCGCATCTTTCGATTGTTGGTAGTCATGCTATCAATGGAGTCGCCGCACTACATTCGGAAATCTTGAAACAAAGCGTGTAAGTATTTTTGAGATATATTTGAAATTTTTATTAGTCTAATTTCTTTAATAAATAATATTTTTGATAATAAATTTCATTTTATTTTTTATTTTAGATTTAAAGACTTTTATGAACTAACGCCTGAAAAATTTCAAAATAAAACCAACGGTATTACACCAAGAAGATGGTTGCTTCTGTGCAATCCAAATCTCTCAGATATTATCGAAGAAGTAGGTATTATAAT
This sequence comes from Apis dorsata, assembly GCF_000469605.1. Taxonomy (NCBI): domain Eukaryota; kingdom Metazoa; phylum Arthropoda; class Insecta; order Hymenoptera; family Apidae; genus Apis; species Apis dorsata. The sequence continues at coordinate 404,173 of NW_006263321.1, read as the reverse complement.
TATTCATAATTTTTCATTTTCAATTTCAATTATTATTTATTATTATTTAGAAAATTGGCAGTGATTGGACAGTACATTTAGAACAACTTTCTCAATTAAAACAATGGGCCAAAGATCCAGTTTTCCAGCGTAGTGTTATGAAAGTGAAACAAGAGAATAAATTAAAATTAACGCAAATGCTTGAGAAAGATTATGGAGTTAAAGTCAATCCTGCTTCCATCTTTGATATTCAAGTAATTACATTAAATTAACCTTTTTTTATGTATAAATTTAATCTGAAATATATACTTTTATAAAATAGGTGAAACGAATACACGAATACAAAAGGCAACTTCTGAATTGTTTACACGTAATCACATTATACAATAGAATAAAAAAAGATCCAACTGCATTATTCGTTCCTCGAACGGTGATGATTGGAGGAAAAGCTGCACCCGGTTATCATTTAGCCAAAAAAATTATCAAGTTAATTTGTAGTGTAGGAAATGTTATAAACAACGATCCTATTGTTGGTGATAAATTAAAATTCATTTTTCTTGAAAATTATCGAGTTACATTAGCGGAAAAAATAATTCCAGCAGCAGATTTGAGTGAACAAATTTCTACTGCAGGTACTGAAGCTTCCGGTACAGGAAATATGAAATTTATGGCAAGTATATTTTATATGCAATTTATTTTTATATTATGTATTTTATATGCAATTTATAATTTTATGAATAATAATATATTTTATGAATATAAATTCATTTTATAATTCATTTTATATTCGTTTAGTTAAATGGAGCCTTGACAATTGGTACCTTAGATGGTGCTAATGTAGAAATGGCCGAAGAAATGGGTAATGAAAATATATTCATTTTTGGTATGACTGTTGATGAAGTAGAAGATTTAAAAAAAAAAGGATACAATGCTTATGATTATTATAATAGAATACCAGAATTAAAACAATGCGTTGATCAAATTCAAAGTGGCTTTTTCAGTCCTAATAATCCAGATGAATTTAAAGATATTACTAATGTTTTATTAAACTGGGATAGGTTTTATTTATTTGCCGATTATGAGAGCTATATAAAAATGCAAGATCATGTCAGTAAAGTTTATCAGGTGTGTCAATATATAAAAATATTTATATATTTACATAAAATATATAAAAAAAATATGATACAATTTTTTCAGAATAATGATTATATTTTTCGATTATTGTATTTTAATTGATTTTTTTAGGACGAAAGCAAATGGATTGAAATGGCAATTAATAATATAGCTTCTTCAGGAAAATTTTCATCGGATCGAACTATTGCAGAATATGCTCGTGAAATTTGGGGCGTTGAGCCATCTTGGCAACGACTTCCAGCACCTCATGAGCCACGAGATATTTAATTCATGACTTTTTATTATATATATTAATAATAGTTTTTTTTTATTTTATTTTATTTTAGTGAATATCTTCTATAAACGAGCATAATTTTACATCAAAATCAATAAAATAAGAATATTAATATAAAATTTGATTAAAATAATTTAGAATTTCTTAAAAATTTAATTCATTATTTATTTATTTATTACTTCTGCATTGAGTGAAATATAGAATCAAATAGCATATTGTAAATTATTCACTTAGTAAAGCATGTACTGCCTTAATTTTTCAAAAATTTATATTAATACTTACCGACTGATAATTTAAAACAAAATTAATATAAAAAAATAATTTATTGTATTCTTAAATTAAAAAAGATAAATATCAATTATGGATATATATAAATATATATATCTTTTTTAAAAAAGAAGAAAATATATTTCTAATAGAACAATCTAGTCGAAAAAAAGTCATAGTAGCAATAAAATAATTTTACTAATATTTTTCTACTTGTAAATAAAGTATCTGAAATAAAAATAAAAAATAATAATGAATTTATTGATTGTTGAAACAAAAAAAAAAGGAATTAAAAAAAAATACATATCTATACATTTGCAATATAAAAAAATTTACAAATATTAATATAATGCTTATTTTTAAGTTTTGAAAAAATTATTATATTTAAAGAAAAAATATTTTAATTCTACATAATAAAATATGTTATAAATACATTATTTTTTTTTATTTTTTAATGATTATATTCTAAGAAAAATTAATATTAAAAAACTTTAAACTTCATAAAAATGAATCGAAGTTTTTCAATAAAAAAAATAAATTGTTTTTTTTAAATAAAATTGCTTTTTATCGAATGAAATATATTGTGAATAAATCAAAAAACTAAATAAAGATATCGCTATTACACTAGAAGTGCGGCTTAAAACGAGGCGTTTCAATAAATCATCCTTGAAATTTATTAAAGGAATATGTCTGTACATCAAGTTGAAATTTTCATACAAACAAAAGAAAATGCTCTTCGTGAATTTTCGTTTGTCGATGAAGAAACAGTACCATTAGTGAGTATTGGACGATAATATAATTAAGTCATAGATAATAGAAATCTAGATTTACCAATTGAATAAAATATACATATCTTACCTATTCTTTCAAAAGAATAGGTTATAAAACTGAGTCCATCATTCAATAATGGAAGAAGTTAATTGTATAGTATATAGAGAAATAAGTGAAGTTTTAATCAAGCCAAATTTACATTGCTTTAAATATAATTAATAATTAATTCTGACCAATTTAATGTTCATCAATTAACAAAACAAATATCTGCTTTATATTATTTCATATAAAATAAATTTCTATCAGTTCTGTTTATTAATTTGAGTTATAAATAGCTTGTGATGAATTATATTACATTATATATTCAATTAGGTAAATATAATAAATGTATTGCGAATATATTATTATTTTTTTTTGTAATTATATTTAAATATTAAAACATAGATAATATAAAAAAGATTGAATTTTTATTTATAACCTATTATGTATATATGATATTAAATATAAAAATATATTTTAAATTCGTTACATTACAAATGTTTAAAATATTTTCTTATTTTTTAAATTTAGATATATATATAAATATTATAATAAATCTCATTACATTAAGAAAAAGTTATGAATTGAAATATTCTATAAAATTAATTAATAACTATAATTATATTGATTATGCTAATTTTAAATTATAAGTTTAAAATATAAGTTTTAAATATAAGTATCTATTAATTTTTTTTCTATTTTAATTTTTTTTAATCTAAAACTTAATTTATCTAAATCTTATAAAAAATATTAAAATACAATTTATTATAAATTGAAAGAAGATTATATTTATAAAAATTATATTTTTTATATTAAAAATTATGAAATAAATATAGCTTTAAGTTAGATATTAAGATATAATATAAGATATAATAATAAAATATTTTTTTAATTCTGTCTTTCTCTTCATTTAGATTCAAATAATTGTGAATACTTATCTTATATTAAGAAAATGAAGATGAATATTTACACAAATAGTAAAATAACCCCGATGGCGACTAATGTCGAAGATTCGTATCCGGACTCTGACTAGTTTATATGTACTGTTTTATAAGCACTTATACTATCGTATTACTATCCTTTTTCTAATTTTTCTTTTATCTTTATTTATGATCTAAATATCTTTAATAAAAAAAATTATTTTATTAATAATACATTTCATCGGTCATCATTCTCAGAGTAAATAATTATATAAATGATTAAATAGTATTAGATTAATGATTTTCCGTAATGCAATAAAAATACATTAAAAATACTTAAAATGAATGCAGTTTATTATTTTAAAATCTTATCTCTATATTCTGGTGATTGCACTAAATAAAAATATTAATTAATTAATATGATTTATATTTATTCTTATATGGAATGTTTTAACAATATAATTTTCTCTGGTAATTTATTTATTTTATTTTAATAATAAATTTTTTTATATAATGTATTTTTCTAACTAAATATATGCACACATTATATTCTAGAATGCTTCAAAACCTGTTCCATTACAACCTCTGAAACCAACATCAGCTATCGTGATTACAGGATATATTCCTCCTGATGCTTTGAGGTGATATCTTAGCGTAAG
>NW_006263321.1:397806-400056 GCF_000469605.1 Apis dorsata | reverse complement strand
TATATATATATATATATAAAGAAATCAAAATATATATTTGTTAAACATATTATAGATTGTTAAATATTCTTATAGATTTTCAGTTAATTTATTGTGCAAAAATGCTGAAAATATTGCATTGCATTTTAATGCACGATTAGACAGAGGTTATGTGGTTCGAAATTCAAAATTTAAGGGTTGTTGGGAAGAAGAAGAGACTTGTTCTCCTGCAGGACATATTGCTTTTCAGCGCAATTCCTATGTGCATGTTTTAATTTTTTGTACTGCTAATGAATATCAAGTAAGAATTAAAGATTGATTAATATAATTATAAATTTTATAGCAATATTTTTCAAGATTAATTTTATTAGATTGCAGTAAATGGAGAACATTTTTGTGCTTTTGCATATAGAATACCTCTTGAAGATGTAATAAATTTAGAAATTAATGGATCATTAGAAGATGCTAGATTTAGACAATTGGAATTATTTGTTTATCCTGATCCAAAATTATGCAGACCAAATAACATTTTAACTTTAAAAATTGATCAACCACTCGTCGATTTTCTTGTAGGTTTTTTTTTAAATACTATATTTTATATTTGTTTTTATCAATTGAAATTACTACTAAATATCAAAAATTATATATAGAGTGTTCCAATCACGGTAAATATTGAAAATGAATTTAAAATAGGAACCAGACTTTTCATTGCAGGAAGATTAAAACTTCTTCCACATTCGTGAGTTCTTATGATTTTTAGGATTAAAAAAAATTCAAACAAGAAATAGGGAATAATTAATTTTATATATATTTGATTATAGATTTTACGTAAATCTACAAAAAGGAAAAGCAATTTATCCACATCCAGTAATTGCATTACATTTAAATCCTCGTTTTTTATATGGCAGCAACGTACCTTATGTTGTAATGAATTTCTGGACAAATGGATCTTGGGGATACGAAGAAAGACACTCAGGTCATTTGTCATGGATGCCTGGTCGTGATTTTCTTCTGACGTAGGTTAAAAAAAATACCCTACAAAAAATTTTACTCAAACAAATATAATTAAAGATATTATTAATTAATTTTTAATTATTTTTTTTTTAATTTTTTTTTGTTGAATTTTTAATTCACATTTTTATTTTTTTTGTAGAATTCGATGTGAATTCGAAGCATATACAATATGGTTAGGAAACAAAATGATTGGTGAATTCAAACACAGATTACAACCATCCATCATTGATACTCTTAAAATATCTGGAGATATTGTGCTTCACGAACTAGCTATAACATATTCAAATTAAACAAATTTTTGGTTTGAAAATTTTTAATTATTTGTTATTGATTATAATGATTTTTTTTTATCCTATTTATCTTTCCCGCTATTTACAAAGATAAACTTTTTGGAACAATATTTCATTATTGATTAAAGTTTATTTATATTATTGATAGATCATGTACGATTCTCAGCTCAGAATAATTGCATAATCGAAACACAAATTGATAATGTTTTATCAATATTTCATTTTCTTTACTTGAGTAGTAAAAGGATGAAGATCAAATTAGTTTAAAGAATTGTTATCAAAAAAACTTGAAAAAATTACATATAAAACTCGTCCTATATGCTTGCTATGATTATCAATTTTTTCAAATAACGATTCGTGTTTTGATTGCACAACTATTTAGAGCTTGTTGATATATAAATAGATAATATATTCATAAGATATTTTTAGAACAAATTAAATATAGAAATCAAACCGAAAAAGTTAGTACATAAAAATGTTCTTTATTTATTAAGTTTGTATTAGATGACGCGAAATGAAGATAGAAAAGTTCTATCTATCATTTCATTCTGTTTCTGCCTCATTTCATTTAATGTAAATTCTAAATTGATTATAATTTAATCAATTAACATTTTCGTGTATTAACTTTTATATTTATTTGACTCTATTCTTCAAAATTGATCCGCGAATATATCTTATGTACAATAATATATATCTTGTAGATAATAGTAGATTAATATATTTGTTAAATAAAATTTTAAATATAATTTATATTGTACTTTGCAAAAATCAATATTTCTCAAATATTATGTTTATCATTTTTTTTCGAAGATTGTAATATAATATAATAAAAAAAATAATATAAATTATAACATTTTACATTAATATATTAATTTTTGACATATAATAAAGAAAAAAAAACTATTCTAAAAATTTATATATGCAATAGTCATAATCAAATTTAAATAATGTATATAAATAAAAAATA
>NW_006263321.1:391363-397492 GCF_000469605.1 Apis dorsata | reverse complement strand
AAAATATATTTAAATATCTGCATATTATATAATATTAAAATAAATTTATAAAATAATTATTTTCACATTAATTTATTTTTAATACCAAAAATTTAAAACAATTTTTAAAATATATTTTAATGTTTTTAAATATGTATATATATAATGACTTTTACATTCATCTTGATTTTTCATATTTTTTACATAGTGTTTCCAATCACTTACATATATAGTTTCAGGTAAAAGTAAAAAAGCGCGAAAGCAAGGTAAAGTAAAGAATCAGAAAATTTTTAGCGGTTTTGAATTGTCAATTGTTATATGAATGTGTTATATTGTTTTATAATAAATTTTATTATTATTTATAGTTATTATAGAAAAATAAAGAAATCTAATGGTAACAAACATTTAATTAACTATTGAAAAGTTAAAAAGAAAAAAAATAAATAAAAATATTTTTATATCTATTATTTTTAATATCAAATGATTCTTTATGCTTCTTTAGGTTATTTTATTTGTTCACTATAATCTTCAAAATATATTTTATTCGTTTTTATTAATAATAAATATAAAAAATATATTGATGTTATATTGTTTTAAATACAATATCAATTTGAAAATATTATCTTCTTTTATAATTTTTTTTCATTATAATTATAATATCTTTAATTCTAAAATCAAAAAGATTTTATTCATTTAATAATTTAAATAATAATAAATCAAAATAAAATTAGAAAATTTTTTTTCATTTTAATGATTTAATAAATTTTTGTCTTTTTTAATCAACAGAATCTTTATCAAAAACAACTTTCACCTGAAAAGAAGGAAAAAATGTCAAAGAGATGTGCTTTAGATAAATTAGAAAATACCCCTACAAAATTATTAAAAACTGATACAAATTTGATGTCAAAAGTTAGAACAGCTTTATTTCAAGATAAAAATTGTGAATCAAAACTAAAAAATGTAACATTGAGTACTAAAAATTTTTATAATTACTCTGAGACAAAAATTTATAAGATCAGTCCTGAAATACCAAAAGAAAAACGTCAAGAATATCATATAAGACGTGTGCCTTATCATAGGAAATATATTAAAAGACATTCCATAGGAGGTATCAATGCTGGTGTATCACATAGTATCAAAAAACCAAAACCAAAAACAAATTTAATTAGTACAAAATATAATAATAACATAGAGATGATTAATGATACATCAAACAATGTACAAAAAAATTTAACACAAAAAATTAAAATACCAGAATCGGAAATAGTAACTAATACATCACCAGAAATTGATCTTAATAAACGCTTTTTCAAAATTAAAAAATCGTCAAAGAAAAGTTCTTCAGCTATAGTAACTATAAGTAATAATGTAAAATTAAAAATTGAATCAAATGGTAAAATGATATTAAATCAAAAGAATGAAAATCAATCTCATAAACGGCAAAAACTTGTAGATATTTCTTTTGATGCAACTGATTTATCAGTAGATGAACCAGAATTAGAAACTACAATAGAAAAAGATAAAGTAGCTAATATATTAAAAATTTTAGAAAATGATTGGGCTGATGATGATTATGATACTATGGAAGTATTAACTAATGAAAGACTTGAACATGTTTCACCATTAAAATCAGTATTAAATAATGTCACAATGTCACCAACAAGTGAACTAAGTAATATGACATTAACTACAAGTATCAAAGATATTAGTATACCAACTGTTCTGAAAAATATTTCTTTAGATAATAATGAAAATACAGAACAAAAGTATTATCCATTATTTAATAAGGGATATTCTGCTAATAAAGAATTTAAGTAAGCAAAGTATTTAAAATATTTAATTAATTTCTAAATCATTTCTTATAAGTGTATCAATTTTAGTGAAATTAATAAAAAATTAAATAATGGAAAAGAAAATACAAATTGGCAATTATCTATGAAATTAAATGGTTGTGATAATCAATATCAACTGGATGTTGGACAAAAAAATTTTGGAGCAACACAATGTATAGAATGTGGTATTGTGTATCAAATAGGAGATCCAGAAGATGAAAATGCTCATTTAAACTGTCATAATAATAAAAAAAGTTTAAAATTTCCGGTATGTATAAATTATATATATATAGTTCATTTAAATAATAATTTGGACATTTTATCTTGAAAATTCAGGGTTGGAAAACGGAACGTGTAGTTATAGAAGATCCTCTTACATCAAGTCGAGTAATCTTAATAGAACCAGGTGACTCAAAATTATGTTGGAAGAAAGTGAATGAAGTTTTAGTATATGTAGACAGAGATTTAGGATTAGGTGACACAAAATTATCAGATTATGAACAAAAAAAAGTAATAGCAAAAAATACAAGATAAAATAATTTTATTAGAAATTTTATTTTTAATAAAATTTTAATATAATTAATTATTTAGGTTTATTTATATATAAGAGATAAAGTCATCATAGGAGTGCTAGTCGCAGAACATATAACAACTGCATATCGCATGATACCTGAATTATTAGAATTAGATTGTTGCACAGCAGAAAGTAGTCCTGCTAAATGTGGTATAAATGTTGTATGGACGGATTTAAGTCATCGTAAACAAGGTATAGCTACTAAATTGGTTGATATATTAAGGTAAATATCTATATTACTTAAAAATAATTTAGAAATTTATAATTATATATTAAAATATATATTAATAATTTTTTTAATTATTTCAGAGCTAATTTTTATTTCGGTTATGTTATGTCTATAGATGATATCGCATTTTCAATTCCAACTCCAAGTGGAAAAATATTTGCTGAAAAATATACCAAAACACGAAATTTCAAAGTATATAGTTAAAATTTGATATTAATAAAAAAATTCAAAATTTATAATAATAGTACAATAACTAAATTTATAATAATTTGTGTACAAAAAATATATACTGTGCAAATTATTATCAATATATTTTATATTTACAGAGAACTTTTTTTTTTTTTGTTTTACATTAATTAAATAATTTAAAATTTTTTACTATGTTTATTTGAAAATTTATTAAAATTTTATTTTATTTATTTATTTCTAAACAAAACTTTAAATATTATAGTTATAATAATATAATATTACTATTTTTACTATGAAATATTTTTATTTATTTTAATATTTTATTACTATGCAAATTCAAATATTTTATTTAAATATAACGTAATTTATTATTTTTATAGTACAAATATAAATAAAAAAGTTTAGTTTATTAATTTTAATACTTTATGTATTTTTATTTTGTACACATTTCTTTTTTAAATATTTTATTACATCGAATGTTTGTAAAAAAAAAAAAATAAAAAATAATATTACACAGTTTTTATATAAGTTATATTTTTATTCAGTTTATATCCAAAATATAAACAATTAACGGTAACATTTCTTATAAAACTACTTAAAAATTACTTAGAAAATAATAATTAATGAATTCTAATTGAATACATTTACTATATAAAAAATAAAATATAAAAAGGAAAAAATACTAATTTTACTTATGGTACAGAATAATTCTTTATCGAATCATCGATCATTATAACATTATAGTGTTATCAAAGGCAAATACTTTTTTTCAATATTACACTACAATATTATAATAATAGTAAGAATTAATTACTTTTGAGGAAAAGATTCGATTTGTATATAATTGTATGAAAAATAGTTTTTATAATGATTAATTTAAGAATTGTCAGAAACATATACTTATAAATAATATAAACAGGAACTACCATCTTCTGTTTCTTGACGAACGATTATAATCATATTTATCTAATCGTTCAAAGTGTTTATCATTCGCTCGCTTTCCTTTCCATGCTTTATGACGCTCAGCCATTTGATATAACTCCTCAGGTACTTCCTGTATAAATAAAAATACATATATAAATATATACATATATAAAAGTTGAATCAATATAAGTATATAAATATATTAGAACATACTTGGTTTGCTTCTTCTAAAATACTAATTAGATCCTTTGCGTGTGTCCAATCTTTCCTGGTCATGAAGGTGATACTTTCCCCACTACGTCCTGCACGACCGGTGCGACCAACTCGATGAACGTATTCTTCTATATCTCTCGGAAAGTCATAATTTAATACATGTCTAAAATAAATTTATTTGATTAGAATTTAAGTTTGATTAAAATTTTAAAATATATAAAATTAAACATACGTAATATCTTCGATATCGATGCCTCTACTGGCAACATCTGTGGCTAATAAAATTTGTACTTCACCAGTTTTTAAGTCTTCTAATGCTTGTTCACGATCTGACTGTTCTCTTCCTCCGTGTATGCTTTGACAATTAACACTTTGTAAAGCTAAATCACTTGCTACATCATCAACTTTAGTTTTCTTTCCAAAAAATATAATAACTTTATCATTCGGAGACATTTTACGGAAAAATTCGTACATCTATTAAAATAAGAAAAGAATGTTATACACAATTTTATGTTTTAAAACATTATTTAGGATATTTTTCATTTGACAATGAAATTATATACCATATCAGTTTTCTCTTCTTCGTCAACAATATAAACTTTTTGCATAACAGTATGCACTGTGGCTAGATCAAGAGATCCTACAAATACTTGAATTGGATGTTTCATATATGATTGAGCTAAGCGTCTAACACCTTGAGGCCATGTCGCACTAAAATACAAATGTATTATTTGGTATTGTTACATATACATATTGCTTATGATATTATAATATTATATTGATTATGATATATAAATAATATTTTTTTAATTTTATTTTAATACCAAATTTTGTGTACCTTGTCATTACTGTTTGTCTATCAGGTCTAATGTCTAATAAAGTTTTTCTGATTTGAGGTTCAAATCCCATATCGAGCATACGATCTGCTTCGTCTAATACCAAATATGTAATTGAACTAATATTTAAAATTTTTGCCTCTACAAGATCATTTAATCTTCCAGGTGTTGCTATAACGATTTCTACACCTTCGGTCACTACATTTACTTGTTTTTTGCGACTTCCACCTCCATATAAACACACCCTAATAATATATTGATAATATATTTATAAAAATATATTTATATATTTTAAGATATATAATTTTAAAATGAAAATATATTATAATTTTACTTACGCTTTTATACCATGATAGGAATATTTATTTACTTCTTTTTCAATTTGTAATGCTAATTCTCTAGTTGGTGCCATAATAAGGACATTTGGTCCTTTTCTTTCGACTCTAGGTATTTGTTGACCTTCAATATGAATTAATGCAGGAAGTAAAAATGCCAAAGTTTTTCCTGAAAAATATTAATAAAATAATTTATTCTTTACAGATATATCATTATATCACAATATTATATCATTTATTAATATACCTGTGCCAGTTTGTGCTATTCCAATAAGATCTCTACCACTAAGGAGAATCGGCCATGCCTGTGATTGAATTGGACTTGGTTTAACAAATTTTTGTTTTTTAATTTCATCGAGTATTTCAGGATATACCTGTAATATTTATTTAAGTATTATATTTTTTTTATAAATATTCATTCAGATATATAGATTAATAATTTAGATCAATAGATAAATTTACCTCGAAAGCTTGTTCAAATGTTTCAATGGGATTAGGTATTTTTAAGAGATCTGAATTATTTCCTTTTTCTTCAAATACATGTTTAACTTCTATATTATTATTTGTTTTTCTAATATGAGCTACTTGTTCCTTTGTCATAGCTGTAACTGTTGGATGCTCTTTATAAAAGTTTTTAATAATTGGTGCAAACTTTGACCATTTTTCTTTTTGATATTCATCCTAATCAACGAAAAAATTTATAAATAATATATATAAATTTATTTTATATTATTTTTTATTATATTTTAATTAACTTACGCATTCTTTACTTGCTGCTGTCCAGTCAAAATTGCGAAAGTCAATCTTCGGTTTAGTTTCATCTTGTTGTTTTTGCTCTATAGAAAATATAGGTTTTATTTCTTTTTGTTCTATAGGAACATCTTTTAAACTTTCTTCGATTAATATTTTAGCCTGCTTTTGTGCTTCTTTGGTCCCAATGATTGTAACTGCAGTAGTACTACTACCAGTAGATCTGTCAACCTATGATATAATTATTTGTTTTTTATTTATATGTAAT
>NW_006263321.1:388889-391313 GCF_000469605.1 Apis dorsata | reverse complement strand
TTATATATATATATATATAATATTTTATATTTAATATGTAATAATTAAATAATTTTGATTTTTCATAGTTTATTATTATAAATATATTTTAATATATTAGATATATTTAGATAATTATTAATATATTAGATTTCAAAATAATTTAAAAGATAAAAATATAATTTCTATTTTTTATTTTAATGTATAATAATACAGTAATATTTAAATATCATTAGTACTATGTCGTACATTAAAATAAATAATAATTTAAATAATAAGATAAATAATAATAATAATTTAATTTAAATAATAATTTAATAAATATAATTCCTACTATTCAAAATACAAAATACAAAAAACTATATGAAAAATTATATGTCATAACAAAATATTTTTTATTTAAATATTATTATTCTTATTATTCTAAAATATATTCTAATATTCTATATATTATAATATATATTATAATTTATTATATATTATAAAATTATTATATATTATAAATATATTCTAATATTCTATATATTATATTCTAATTATTAGTCTTATTATTCTAAAATATAATTAAATATTGTCTTTAGAAAAATAGAAAAACAAAATTTATAATATTTAATTAATACTTACGTGAATCTTAGTTTTTGTTTTATCTTGTAATTCTCTTATGTTACTACCACTTTTTCCAATTAATTTTCCAATTTTTTCAGTATTAACTTGTATTACAAATTTTTGATTGGAATTAGATGAAACAAAATTTGAATAATGTTCTTTTTTACCAGTTCTATAATTTTTAAAATTATTTCCATTGCTATGTTTTGAATGAACTTTTGTATAATTTTGTTGGAATTCCATTCTATAAATAACGCACAAGCAAAATATATTTTTATTTGATTTTTAGAATTATATAAATTATGTAAAATTAAAGAATAAAATTATAAGAAAATTAAGATATATTATAATGAAAACTATAATTGTATTTTTCTTAAAGTTGTAATACCTTTAATACACTATTGATTCTTGAAGATCAAAAATCTAAATCAACAACTTCTAAAAAACACTCGTGACGATTGAAATGGCGATTCTAACCACTACTAAACTACACAAACCACTAAACGTTCACAACTTCAACCGTTTTCGGAAAAAAAATCTTCCCAAAACAGACTGCTGGAGTTGCAAGCAGAGCTGTTACTACTACTCTACTCTAGCTATTAACTAGCGTGGATAAAGTTCGTCGGTTAATAAATATCCGTAGAAAAGTAAGAGAGTGGGGAAGTAATGTTATACCACGTGACTCAGTCGAGCGAATCATCGCCTCTCGCATGTGCAACATTACTCCCCCACTCTTCTATTTTTCAAATCCTTTTTGAATTTGCCACATGCTTGATTGAAAGAGTGGGAGAAAGTATTAGTAGTGACAGAGCTTAGAAATGAAAGTAGGGAAAATAACGGGTATTCCATTTATATTGTATTATCAAGGAAGGGATGAAAAGAAGAGATGGAAAGAGATGGAAAAGAAAAAGAAAGGAAAAGAAAAGAAAAAAAAGGAAAGAAAGGAAAAATTTTATTTACATATTTAAATAATTTCTAATTCATAATAAACAATGTGTAGTAAATAAAATAAATTGTAGTAATGTGTATATAACTTTATATAAGATTTTGTTTAATTGATTGTATAATCAATGAAATTGATAATACAATATTAGCGGCATTTATTATTATAAGTATCTGATTTTATAAACTTATATAAAAGTCTTTTAAATTTTAAATTATAAAAATCTTTTATTTAAAAATTATTTATTATTTAATATATTATTATTATAATATATATATATTAATACTATAAATTATTATTTATAATCTTTTATTAAAATTATGTTTAACAGATCAATTTATTTATATATTTTATAATTCATATAGATTCTTCCGTGATTGACATACTTTATCACATGCTTATTTATTTTAATAAAAATATAAAAATATTTTCTAAAGTACGACATTTGTATTTTTTTTTAATATCTACGAAATTTAATTAATATTTTTAGTTAATAAAAAATAAAAATTTTATATTTTACAGAATCATTCTTTTATTAGAAATTTCAAAAGCAATAGATCCAATTCACATAATATTATATATAATATCAAATATGAAAATCATGGCTATTGCTTTCGAATAATACTTCTTGCGAGAGAATTATTTTATATATGAATTTTTTTATATATAAATAATAAATTTTATAAATAATATTAAACTTTTTTAAAAATAATAATGTTAATAAAATTTTTAATATTTCTATACATATTTGCGTTTCACTATTCCGTTTTCCTATTTTATAAACGAACTTTATTTATATACAAAAGAATTATACCTGATTTTATTACCCTTTATAAAAGATGAAAAAGAAGAAAACCATTAAATCTATTGAAATTTTCAAATTATTATAGGAACAA
>NW_006263321.1:361445-388665 GCF_000469605.1 Apis dorsata | reverse complement strand
GGAAAGGAAAGATTTATTTAAACAATTTCTACCACAGGTAATAAATAATATAAATTATAATAACGTGTATAGCTTTACACAGATGAAGTTTTATTTGCGATTTTATGAACAACGAAACAGATAATACAACATTAAGTAGCGGTATCTTTTAATATAAATATCTGAATTTATAAAAATCTCTTAAATTTTAAATTAAAATTTTTTATTAAAAAGATTTATTTAAATTATTTAAAATATTATTTACAGCTTTTTATTAAAATTGTAGCAATTATAAATTCTTTCATAATCGATATATTTTATCACATGCTTCTTTATTTTATATAGAAATATAAAAGTATTTTCTAGAATGTGATATTTGTATCTTTTTTTATATATTTTTTTATAAATAATAATATATATCTAAAAAGTTTAATCAATGTGTTTAGTTAATAAGAAATAAAAATTCTACATTTTACAGGATCATTTTTTTATTACAAGTTTTAAAAACAATCAGGATCCAATTCTCAATATTATACATAGTGACATCAAATAATAATATTATTGTTTTCGAATAATGCTTCTTGCAAGAATTATTTTGTATATGAATTTTTTTATATTAATAATATTAAATTTTTAAAAATATTAATATTAATAAAATTTTTAATATTTCTATATACATTTGCGTTTCACTTACTATTCCATTTTCCTATTTTATAAATGAACTTTATTACATTGTATACAAAAGAATTATATCTGATTTTATTATCCTTTATAAAAAATGAAAGAGAAGAAAACCATTAAATCTATTGAAATTTTCAAATTATTATAGAACAAGAAGGAAAAGGAAAAATTTATTTAAATTATCTCTGGTAATGAACAGAAAAGTAAATAATATAAATTATAATAATATGTATATAATAATATAGACAAAGTTTTGTTTCTGATTTTATAAATAATGAAACAAATAATTATAAATAATGAAACAATATTAAATAGCGGTATCTTTTAATATAAATTGAATTTATAAAAATCTTTTAGATTTTAAAGTTTAGATTAAAATCTTTTTAATCTAATTTTTAAAAAAATTTGTTTAAATTTATTTAGAGTATTATTTATGATTTTTTATTAAAATTATACATAGCAGTTTCATTGATACTATTTATTTTAAAATTCATGTAAATTCTTCCGTGATCGATATATTTTATTCACATACTTATTAGTAGAAATATAAAAGTATTTTCTAAAGTATGATATTTATATCTGTTTTTTATAAATAATAAAATATATCTACGAAATTTAATTAATGCGTTAGTTTATTTTATTAATTTAGTTAATGACAAATAAAAATTTTATATTTTATCTATATTATATATAAATCTTTTTTTACAAAATCATTCTCTTATTAGAGGCTTTAAAAGCAATAGCCATGATCCAATTCATATAATTACAATATTACATATAACATCAAATAATGATATCATGCGAATCATGATTACTACTTTCAAAATCTCTTGAATGAAAATTGCCTTATATACAAATTTTATAATATTTTTAACAATATTAAAATTTTAAAAATAATAATGTTAATAATATTTCTATATATACATTTACATTTTATTTGTTCCTATTTTGTTTTATTTCCTATTTCATAAACGCGCCTTGTATATAAAAGAATTATATCTAATTTTATCATATTTTATTTAAAAGGTGAAATAGAAAAAGAAGAAAAACATTACATCTATTGAAATTTTCAAATTTTTATTCTTCTAATCACCGTAAACAAAATATACCGTTAAAGGATAATGTACCGTTAAAGGATAATGTACCGTAATAAAAGTTTCTATTTCGTTATTCTATAAAATTTATGGTTTCTAAAATTATATAGATCTTCACATTATATATTTATTTTCTATATTGAGGATAGGGATTAGAAATATTAATTTACATTTTTACAAAATTTAATAATAAAATGTAATATTTAAATTTCTATTTGTATTTAACAATTGCAATAAAATAAAAAAAATATTAATTAATAAAACTAAATAAGAATTAAACTATGATCAATTTATTAAATATTATTTTACAAACAGGAATTATTTGATATTTTAAAATTGTAAAATCCTGTTATTATGTAAACAATATCACTATAGAGGCAGTTATAATTTAATGCCTCTTGTATTATATATTTCCTGGAAACACTCCGTTTGCAATCTGATCATTCCATTTTTCTATCCAAGCATTTGGGCACATCGCATTAAATACTTTTTTGAAATATTGACATGCTTCATAATCTTCACCATGTCGTTTTTTGCAACGGTGAAAATCCAAAAAACTAGTATAACAATATCTGCATTTAAAATAAACAGAAATAAATAACATCATATTGAATATTTATAAATATTGGAATATAATATCAATTTGTTCTTTGTTTACCTTGTCTGGTTTTGATTTGGAAATCTTGGATCATATGGTGCTGTGTTTGGTTTCAAGTCGATGGGGGGAGTTATTGGTGTCGCATTTCCAAGTTCTGTATATTTAACCATATTGATGCTGCTTAACAAGTTACAAGTTATTTAATCTATTATATTTATTGAAAGCGCTACAAACAGTCACCCTCCCTTTTTCCCACAAGGCAAACTCTTTACATGTTTGTCTCTCGCTCTAGTCCTTTTGTCTCTTGCATCACTTAATACACTATCACAAACATTAATTACTTCTTCACTTGCAGTCCGTATTATATTAATATTTTTTAAGTTGAAATATTTAATAATTTGATACTATATATATCTATAATTTCTCATTAATATATACTGTACATTCTATCTAATAATTAAAAAAAAGAAAAAATTTTGCTTGTATATGTTTTTACAGAGATTTTTCTTGTTAAATAATGAATAGATGTACTTCAAAGCTTTCTCAAACTTAAATAATTTTAGTACAAGTAGATGTCTTATTTAAACTTGGTTCATAGCTGTTCTTCTATATTTAAATGCAACCATAATTTAATTAAAAAAACACAGCATCTTTTGAAAGCACATTCATTGTAGATAAAACAAAGTAACAAAATAGGAAATAGAACTAAAATCAGCTATTTAACCAATGGTCTTGTGTTGTCTTCTTCCTGACAACAAACTTCTCTGTATTTTTTCACTTCAGCCATATATAGTGACCAGGCATCCTTAGGTTGTTCAACAGTTTGTTCAGTCTTTGGCTTAGCAACCATTCCAGTTTTTAAAATTCTGCCTCCTCGCCTCTTTCCTACCATTAAAGGTGGAGGAATAACAGTCTTCTCTTCCAAAACAGAAGTCATTGGTTTTTGTGCAGGTTGCATTTGTTCCTGCATTTTTTTAAACATTTCCATAAAGCTACCATCATTTTTAAAAGCATTAGATTGTGGAGGAACAACTGGATGAGATATAGTTGTTTCTGTATTATCTTCAGCAATATCCGATTCATATGATGGTGCTCTATGATATCTACGGCTTTCTCTGCCTCTATGTCTATCTTTACTTCTATTACGACTACGACTACGTCTCCTATCTCTAGAACGTGATCTTCCTCTTGATCTAGATCTTGATCTATCTCTTCTAGAATATTTTCGTGATCGATCTCTATCTCTATCTCGATCTTTGTCTCTATCAGGAGAACGAGATCGTCTGTGTGATCTACTTGGTGGAGATTTTGAAGTACTGCGTCTTCTTCTACGCCTGTCCTGTGGCGAATCATTTCGGGATGTTCTACTGCTTCTATAGTCCGAAGGTGAAGGTGAACGACGTGATGACATTCTGTTTTTGTACCCATCATATGTTGTATAACTTGCACTATACATAGGAGGCGAAGGCGGAGCTGGTGGTGAATCTGTATTGGACTTGGAACTGCGTTCATGCCGCTTTGAATCCATTGTTGCGCTTGTGTGCCTCTCTCGCCAGGCTGAATGGATAGATGGACACCTATAAGGATAGAAACTGCCTTCTATAAGTACACTGTCCATTTCTTCTTACCAAGCCTTTATCTGATTGGTATTTAATGTACGCGTTTGCAAGAGACAAGCAGACTTATAGCGAGAGAACAAAATGTATTTTAATTGCCATTAACATGAATAAAATTCAATCAAAGCTATTAAGATTTTATCTTCAGTTATGTTTGAATTATTGAATTAAACTTTATCTAATCATTTATTATATTATAAAATATATTATAAAAAATCTAGCTTTGATTGTATTTTTATTTAAATATATTTTAATATTTTATTACAAATACTAATTTCTAATAAGTAACCTATTTTTTTATAAAATAATTTTATATTGTTATATAATTCTATAATTTCTATATTTTGTTATAATGATGTTTATAATATTCTTATTTATGAAATTAGAATTTAAATCAGTTGCATTGTATGATAATTTAAATTTAGTAATAATGCCTATATTAAAGTTCTGGAAGATATATGAATTAATATTTGATATGTTAAAAATTAATATAGAATATATTTTCAAAGATAAATTTCAAAAAATTTAATAACATTGATTTACAATTAAACGTAACATATATTTTTTACTTTGATATTATAATGAAAAAAATTAGTAAAATTAGCTTCATCATTTATTTTATTCATTATATATTAAAATATTTTAAAATTTTCACCGACATAAGTAATAAAAAGAAAACAAAGAAGCATAAAAAGATAAAGGACATAGAATTTGATAGAAAACCTTTATCCATAATTAAATATGATCTTCAATTATTATATAAATTAGTTTCCATAAAAATATAAGTAAAGTTTCTATAAAAACTTTCTTAAATATGACATTGACTATATTACAGTTACCTAAATAGCTTATAATTACACGAAATATCTTTATATAAAATACCTTAGTCAGCCGTGCGATTGAAAACAAAATGGCCACTAGGCAAACTGCGCCAAACTGTTACGTCATACATGTATGTCTAAGCACAGTTAAATCTGATTTTGAGAAGATTTGTAAGAGTAAAGAATATATTTCTATATTTCTCCGACAGAGTTCGCTCAAAATTTAATTGTATGATTTTTTTTATGAAATCTTTTACTCGTTAGAACAAAAAATATCAAATTATTATTAATTATATAAAAAAAAATTTAGATATTATAAATGAACTTTATAAATTTTATGTATTTGTATATTTATATACATATTATATCACAATTAATTAAAATAAATATTTTATGAAAATTTTTACAAATTATATTACAAATAATATCCATTTACAATATAAAAGATGTTGTTAAATTTTATTTATTTATAGTAATATTCATAATGCTTTTCTTAAAAAATAGTATTATTTGAAAATATTTCAACAACAACAGTTAATAATTATTAAACAATTAATAATATTAATTTACATAAATTATTAATAAAAATTAATAAAATATTAATAAAAAAATCTTGGAATATTTTTGAAAATTATAAATAAGAATTTGAAAACCGGATAGAAAATAAAATATCTACTAAGTAAGGATGATATTTGATTCGAGTATTCATATCCGGTCTTCCATTTTCTTTTCGTCATCATCGTATATAATTGCGTTCTTGTTCAGTCACGTTTGTTATCGATCTTGCGTTTTTAGTAATTGTAAAACATTTAAATTGTATACGAGCGTTCGTTAGTCTGTACGTTATATAATATCTTCATAGAGTTTTCATTTCGTCCATCGTATTTTGGATTATCGAGTGCTAATGCGTGGTATTTCAGAAAGCTCTCCGACTCGCGCAATGGCGGAGGATTTGGATGTCGAGGCAATGCTGGAGGCGCCATATAAGAAGGGGGTAAGGCTTAATTTTTTTTTTTCTCTTTTTCTGTGTGTCTCGGTTTGTTCCTTCGAGATCCTGATTTTTTTTTTATCCTATAAAGTTTACCTAATCTCGACGCACAAGAATCCAATACGGTGCGTACCGTTTTAGATATGTTCTTTTGTATTGCGATCGAGAAAAATGAATCGTCCTTTCCTTTCCGTATATACATGTAGAACAAAGTACGTCCTTGTCTCATACCGACTATTGATCAATACCTCCGTTTTCTGTACTTATAGATGGTACGTAACATGTACCCTCGCGCTCGTAGGATGTTCGGCAGCGAGTTCCTAGAATGCACTTGAAATACGAGGTATTAAGAAAAGCCATCACTAACATCATTTTTACTTAATTCTTTTTTCTTTATTTATTTCTGATTTTTTTTAATTTCTTTTTCAAAATCGTAACGTTTATTATTTACGACGTAGATAGAATTGCTATTGCCACCATATCACAATAATAAAGAGACAAAAGATATGCAAAACGAATATTCTTTATTAATTTATATAAAAAGAAAAGAAGAAAATAAATATGAAAGATGGATCTATTAGGTGCTGTTCTGCCATGTGCCATGCTATTCTATTAATTTTTATTATGTGTGGAAAAATGAATTAACTGGTTTGTATAAGTATCGAATACCTTTTGTATGTAGAATCAATAGAATCATTGTCTATAATATCTTTTGCGATAGAAGGGCATAATTCCTATTGATTTCTACTATATTTTTTTGCATTGTTAGGTGGAACAATAAAGGTATTTGTTGGATTTCAAAATCTCTAGCACTCCCACATTAGCTTTGTTTTCTTTCAATTTATAGGAAATTTATTAATACATCTTTCTTATAATTATATGTTGATTCTCCTTTTGTATAGAATTATATATTAATATAATTAATTATGAATAATTGAAAAGACAATAGGTAATGAAGAATTATATTTTAATTAATATAAATATTTGTAGTATTTTAAATTGCAATATATGTACATAATATAAGAAATGAAATATAATTTTTATTAAAAGTTCCACATTTTTTACAAATAGGAATATATAATCAGATATAATTTATTTGGCAAATTAAAATTGAATACTTAAATATATTTTTTAGCATGTAAAATATATATTAAGAAATAATATATTCAACATATTACATATAATATTAAAATTATTAAAATCTGTTTTTTTTATTCACAAAATGAACTTTTATTTTTAACTATATGATTATAAATTAAGAATGGTAATATATAGAATGTTACTTTTTGTAATGCTTATCATTTTTCGTCAACATAATGTATTTTATTTCAAATTTGAAAGTATATTATTAATATTTCATAAACAAAATGCATGGTAAATTGGCAAGCAGGAATAAATTATATGAGAAAATCAAATGAGAAAATGTTTTAAAATTATGGTTAAAATTATGGGAGATTGACAAATTTAGGGGATCGGTTTTATTAATGATAGATTGAAAGAACATCAGTAACATATACATGTAACACCATTATCATCATTTCATTGTATTAATGCCATATACCATGTGTATGTTCGCTTTTAATTATGTGAAACATTTTCTCTATACAGCTAAATCATCTTGTGATATATCTACTGGAAGCTGCAAATGATCGTTGATCGTTTTATTCCTATTATGAGATAATTCAAATCAATTATACATTCAGGGGCTATAGGTTAGCAATTAGGGTTCACATCTCGTGTTACATTAAAAACGTACTGTCTTTGATGAGGGCTCTCTTTTACAGAAGAAAAAGGATGTGTGGTTGGCCATTGGTAGTTTAAAGACCAAGGCATGCTCAACCCAAGATTGCAATGCTTTCCTAAAACCCGATAAAACGATTGGTAAGTTTGAGCCAGGTGTATGCGAGGCGTCGCAACACTATGCTCGCCCCGTCTCTGTCTCTCTTTGTCTCTCTCTGTTTCTCTCTCTCTCTCTCTCTCTCTCTCTCTCTCTCTCTCTCTTTTCTCTCTTCTTTCTTCTCTCTTCTCTCTTCTCTCTTCTCTCTTCTCTCTTCTCTCTTCTCTCTTCTCTGTGTCCTCATCTCAGCCCCCTCAGACCAATATAATCAACCTGGAAAAAGAGAAAGAGCACGAGAGTGCACCATCGCCCAGCAGCAAATAGATCTTCGATAACAGTGTTCAATGGAGAGTTATCTACATGGTTACAAAATTAAAAAATTTTTTTAAATTAACAGAAGACAGAACAATTCATTATTGATATATTTTATTTTGAAACTACTGTTAAAATTTAAATTGTACAATATGTACACAGTTTATCTTTATAAAATTTACTAACGTTCTATGATTTGCTTTTTGTCCCCTTGATCGCGCGTCCCTGCCACATCGGCTGGCTGGCATGGCATTCAACTGTTTGCTGTTCGTAGGAGCAGGACTCCTCAACCAAAGACAAATCATCCAAGGAAAATGGGTCTAGCCGTAAATCATCTGGGTAAATATATTTTAAATATTATAATTAATACAAATGATTTATGTTTATTATCAATATTGTGTCCAATAGATCATTACATGGTTTAAAAACATATAGTAATTTCTATATAAAAAAATATTTTTAGTTGATTCTAAAATTAATTTTATCTTCTTTTTTTCTTAAACCAGTACAAATAATATTCACCATTTATGAAAATAATTTAATAAAATGATAATTTAATATGCTTAAATTTATCCCTTTGATTTATTGCCAATTTCTCATGTATGTCAATTCTGAATGTTTCTTGTTATTTTTATTAGATTTTTATATATTAGTTTGATTTTTTTTTAATATTTAAAATATAAAAAATTTTATTTTAATTAAGAAATAATAAACAAATGAATTTTAAGATTAGTTATTCAAAAAATATTATAATTTATGAAATAATGTAATTAATGAAAATGATAACAAACATAAAAAAAATTAAGTTTTGATTTTTATTTTATTTTATTTTATTTTTTTTATATATCATTGTTAATTTTTTTGTATACAATACTATCATAGTAGATATTTTAAATAATACTCTCTAAAAAATAAGAAAAATTTAAAGAAAAAAAAATTTTAAGAAAAATTATAAAAAAAATTAATAAAAGAATGGATTAGAAAATGGATGTTTTTTAAGTTTTTGTTTCAAATAAATTAAACTTTTGTTAAGAATTGTTTTAAATAGAAAATGTTTTTAATTACAAAAATATGATTTTTTATAATATTTTAAAATTAAGTTCTGATTTAATTTTTTTATGTAGAATGATTTATAATATATTAAAATCTTAAATTTTTATAAATGAACTACTTTGTCTGAACCTTTAGCTTTATAGATTGAAATATATATTCAATTGTCAATGAATATTTCAAACTATAGTCATTTGGTACGTACATATAGCTGTTTGAAGTTATATTCTCTTTGTTATAGACCCCATACAATTAGTGTAAATGCTGGTTATTTTCATAATTCCAAAGGTTAGACCTGAAGATGGTAAGTGTTTAGGAAGAATATCTGTAATACAGATTCTGTTAAAAATTGAAAATGTAACCAAGAAAAACACAATAATAAACAAAATAAGAAAGGTTATTAAAATATGAAATAATATTTATTAAAAATATTATTTAATAATATATTATTAAATATAATGATGTTAATTATTTACATAATATATTGATTAATTTATTTTTTATTAAATGCGTACCTTTAATTATATTATTTAATAAATAATTATTAATATTAGCTATATATACTTTTTTGTTTCTTCATTATTTATTTATCAAATTATATAGAAAGTATAAACTGATAAATTTTGAATAAATTTCTTTATTACTAAGGGTTCGGATTAGTAAGTTAAATTCTATGACTTAAAATATTATATTATACAAAGTAAACTTAAAATAATCAAAATTCATTTATTATATATTCAAATAATATTACACGCATATATTATAAATTATAAACTACTTATATAAATTTTATTAAAAAATATTTTAATTTAAATTATTTATTTTTTTCTTTATAGGAAAAGCAAGCATCGTTCTCGTTCCCGTTCTCGATCACGAGATCGTCGAGAGAAAGATCGTCGCGATCGCGATCGAGATAGAGACAGAGAAAGAGATCGTGATAGGGATAGAGATCGTGATCGCGATCGTGATCGTCGACGTAGATCAAGATCAAGAGATCGGAGAGACCGCGATAGAGACAGGGACAATAGTGACAGAGATAGGGATCGTCGGGATAGAGATCGAGATCGAGACAGAAGAAGAAAACGATCTCTCACACCAATTACACTTCCTAGAGCAAGATTACCATTTGGAAAAGGTGTCAGTCCCCTTGGCATGTAAGTCCGAGCGATTTTATTGAATATATAGAATGATATAAGAATAATTCATTTTAAAGTATAAAATTTTAATATAAAAATTTCTCTTAAGAATTGTATATATGTTACGCCAAGGCAAATTTATGACACGATCAACAACATCGCTATTTTTGAGAAAATCCATTTTTTTTAATTTTTATTCGTTAAGGGTTCAAATGGGTAATTTTAATTAGCCAATTATGCACATAGTTCTAGAGTCATAAATCAGTTTCAGAGCTCAATAGCGAAGGCCGTGCCATAAATCTTGGGCTTAATGAAACAAATATTGTTAATAATTCATCACTAAGCCTAGTAATACATCTGCTAAAACTTTTAACTTCAACTTCAAATCTCAAGAAAATTCACAGAGGCAACACTTTTGTATATTGGATCTCTGTTTCTCTTCTCTCAACACAATGGATGCAAAAGGATCCAAGAATAAGACAGGCTGAAGATCTTAAAAGTGTCAATATTTTTCTTTTTGAATAAATTCAAATTCAAATATAGATTCAGATTCAAGATTGAGATACATCACTATTCACTTTGTATTCATATTCGCAAAACAAAAATAATTCGGAAATTTATTCATTTGATTAAGTTACAAGTCATATTATAAATATCAATTCTTTAAGAAGTCAATAATAAACAATATAGTTATATCATATAATTTCGAAAATAAGATAATGAATGTCAATGAACATTATAATCTAAATATTAATCTGTATTCACAATAATTTCAAGAGTATCATTCTAAATATCTTTATATAATATAATAAGTAAATTTTAAAATGTTAATATATTTTTAATTTTTATATTTTATATTTATTTTAGCAGAAATGATGAGTTAACACCAGAAGAACGAGATGCCCGAACTGTTTTCTGTATGCAATTAAGTCAGCGCATACGTGCTCGAGATTTGGAAGAATTCTTTTCCAGTGTTGGGAAAGTTCAAGATGTCCGACTTATAACATGTAATAAAACAAGAAGATTTAAAGGTATAGCATATGTGGAATTCAAAGATCCTGAAAGTGTTACATTGGTAAGTTGAAATATAATTTATATTTAATATTAAATTTATTATTAATTATTAAATTTTCTTTTTTCATAGGCACTTGGTTTATCAGGTCAAAAGCTTCTTGGTGTTCCTATAGTAGTACAACACACTCAAGCCGAGAAAAATCGTATGGGTAATTCCATGCCAAATCTAATGCCAAAAGGACAAACTGGACCCATGAGATTATATGTTGGATCTCTTCATTTTAATATCACAGAAGATATGCTTCGCGGTATTTTCGAGCCTTTTGGAAAAATTGACAATATTCAGTTAATTATGGATCCCGAAACTGGACGGAGCAAAGGCTATGGATTCTTGACTGTATATATATATATATATATATACTATTATTAAATTCAATGTATTCATGTGTTTATTAAAATATATTCATTTTTATTATAGTTTAGAAATGCCGATGATGCAAAGAAAGCTTTGGAACAATTAAATGGTTTTGAACTTGCTGGAAGACCTATGAAAGTTGGTAATGTTACAGAACGTACAGATTTAATACAAGGTCCGTCTCTTCTGGATACAGACGAATTAGATCGAAGTGGTATCGAACTTGGTGCTACTGGAAGGTACGATAAAATTAATTTCTTTTTATAAAAATTAATCAAATTACATATAATCAATGTTTAAAAATGTTTAGGTTACAACTAATGTTTAAGCTAGCAGAGGGAACAGGACTTGAAATTCCTCCTGCAGCTGCAAATGCATTGAATATGGCTCCAGTTATGTCAACACCACAACCACCTCCACAGGTTGCTCCTCCTATAGCAACACAGTGTTTTATGTTATCGAATATGTTTGATCCCCAAAAGTAAGTTATTTTTTAAGATAAATAGAGATAAGTAGAAATTGTAGAGAAGAATTGATAAGTAGGAATAAATTATAAAAAAATTTTATATATTGTTATATATGTTAGAAATAATAACATTTTTTTTAATCCTTAGATTTCCAAGTGAAGATTCTAGAGTTTCATGAATTTTTATAAAATTTAACATTTTAAATATATCCAAAATATTTATATTTTACATTTAAAATATTACTATAATTTTATATTACTATTATTAAAATAACTTAAATTATAATTAATAAATTATATATATAATATTAATTATATAATAATTATATATATATTAATTATAATTAATAAATTAAAATAATATAATATTACTATTATATTAAAATAAATATTGAACAATTTTAAATGTAAAATATAAATATTTTTGAATATTAAAATATTTAATCCTTTGCTTTCCAACGGTGACTCTTAATCACCACTTGAATTAATGCTATAACTCCAGCGGTGACTCTCCGGCACCAGTGAGATTATTGCGGCAACTTGAATAGCAACAATATTTATTTATGTTTGATTTTTTTAGAATATCGGTTCATAAATAGGTTCCTAAGCTCTTTATGTATAATCTTATGAGGTGTAATCTTATCTTATAAGTAATTATCTTATGGTAATCTTATGAGGCCGAATGCATCACGCGCAGGTTTGAATCTGCTAGTTCGATCGAGCGAAACAGGCCTGAAATGGAAAGGGTTAATATAAATTTTACAGAAAAAAATAAAATATTTAATTATAGGAAATTGCAAATTTGGTATTCTAAGGATTAAATAATCAGAGCATATTTATAGGCCCAATGGTAATTACTTTTCTTTCCATTGAGGGGATTGAATATGCTAAATAAACTATGTTATCTAAAAATGTCATACATATATCATATTATATGTATATTCAAAAATGATAACATAATATTTTTTTAACTTAGTATTAATTCAATTAAGATTAGTTTAATTAGATTTAAGTTAATTAGGAATTAAGTAGGAATAAACAATTTAACTTAGAATTCTAAGTGGGGTCATTAGATTCACAGATTTGTTGAAACTAAATTATTTTTAAATTTAAATCATTCTGAATGTATAAAATTTTTAATAAAAGTATAAATTAATATTTAGCAATTTTATTAAATATACTTTTATATTAATAATTATAAAAAATTTTAAAACATAAAAAGAAATTTGTAAATTTTGCAAAATTGTAAAAAAAATTACGCTGCTTAGTGTTCTAAGTATTAAAAGATAGGGGCATATCTGTAGACCCAGTAGTAATTATTTTCATTCTACTGGAGGGAATGAATATGCTAAATAAATTATGTTATCGTAAAAAGATTTCATACATATTGTTATATGTATGTTAAGAAATGATAACATAACATTTTATTAAATAATTAAATAATGCTTAATAGTTGTGAAAATATTAAACTTTAACAAAATAAATTTTCATTTCAGTGAAACGAATCCAAATTGGGCAAAAGAAATTCGTGATGATGTTATCGAAGAATGTAATAAACACGGTGGTGTGTTACACGTGTATGTGGACCAAGCTTCCCCTCAGGGTAACGTTTATGTTAAGTGTCCGTCAATAGGAACAGCAGTCGCAGCTGTCAATTCATTACATGGTAGATGGTTTGCTGGCCGAGTAATTACAGCCGCTTACGTGCCAGTTGTAAATTATCATTCGTTGTTTCCGGATGCGATGACCGCTTTACAGTTATTGGTTCCGAGCGCTCCACGAAGGGGAATGTGATCTTAAACAGTGCAAATGCCAATTACAAATATGTAAATTCATATAGTATTACATTTTTACAAAAAAAATTTTTGTTACTATAACAAAATCGTTAAGTGTCGTTTCAGATTATACAGGTGTTACAAAATAACAGCGATGCATCTGCATAAAATTTTCATATATGAAGATAATTATTATTTTTTTGTTTTATAAAAATCTTCTATTATTAAGTATCTTGACCAATTAATACAAACTGAAAAATTATTTTTAATATATTTCTAAACACTTTAATTAGAATATAGAAACAAAATTATCTTTTGAACAGTTATTTATTAATATAATTCAATTATAAAAAAGTATTTATGTATATCTACTCGTGTATCGACTCATATTTCAATAGATTCAGTGCAGCAAAATCAAATGACTATTGCTTTATTTAAGATATGCAGCAAATATTTAATTATTCTTTGTTATTACCTGTAATAATTAATAAATTGGATAATTTTTGACGCTTAACTTGTTAAAATAAAATAAAAGCATTGTTTTACTTTTTAAACTGAAAGCAAATTATTATGAATTATAAACAAAGTAAAACGATTAATAGATAGTAATTCTCAATGTATGTTGAAGATGATTATATATATATATATATATATATATATATAAAATAGACTTTTCTTTACAACTTCGTGATTGTTGAAAAGTGCACAGCAGAAATTCTTTCTTTAGAAGATAATAGATATATGAAGTAAATAGAAAATTCTTTTCTTAAAAAAAGAGAAGATCTGCAGACAATGAATGTTATTAATAAATATATTTTATTAAATGTAATAATGGTAAATATAATGTTTAATTTAAGAAAAAAAATATAAAATTAGTTTAAGGTATACTAATTTATACATTGGTCTTTTATATATATACATAATGATATACATGTATGATCTTTGTTATTTATGGATAATTTGATGAGCAAATTTTTAATATAAAATTTAAAAAAATATATTTATAAAAAGACTTCTTTATTAAGAAGAATTAATAGAATAATTAATATATATAAGACAATGAGAACATATACATTAATCGATTCTATCGAATCGTATTTCTTTTATTCCTGCAGATCTTTAATAATTAAAAAAAAATTATTACAATAATTATGTAAAAAATTTTGTAAATTATCACTGTTCCTTCATATATGATAATATACTATTGCAACTTCATATTAAAATGTGAATGTATACTTTCATAATTATAAATTAAAAAATTAATGTGATAATACCATATGGATGTGAGGACTTTCTAGAATATAAATGTAAATGCGCAAATAACATTTCTTCGATAACATTTATTCATTTACATACTTTAAGTAAATTGTAGTATAATTAAGATTTTCATTTCTTATTTTAGAATAGAATATAAAGATTATTTTTTAACTATTTGCTAATTATGTATTTAATAATTTAGATTACAAATACTATTTTGAAAAACAAAAAAATAATTTTATTGTGTACGTTTTATAAAAATTCTATATACAAAATTGAAATTATTATTTAATAAATTAATATAATAATTAAAAATAATATATTTTGAATCATATATAGGTAGATTAAATCCCTTAGAAAAAAGTGATAAAAATGTGAAAACATATTTTTAAATAAATTTGTAAATGTCAATTTTGATGATATATATTTTTATTTTAACCATTTTAAATCAACACACAATGCTATATGATCACTTGGGCATACTATAGATGGAAGACCTGTATATGTACTAAGTTCTTCTTTGCTTGGCATTGGTATAACTTGTTCAACTGCCAAATAATCTGTTTGATAAAATATATAATCTAAACAACCAGAAAAGGTAGCAGTATAATTTGTATATTCTGGAATACCACATGCACTAGCCAAGTTTAAATCATGTTTAATAGATATATTTTGCACATGTTCTTGAGGATCTATAATGATAAATAAAAAATATGTTTATTCATTTTTATACATTTTTATAAATTATATAAATTATTATAGAAAAGAAGAATAATAAAACTAACCAGATATCCAATCACTATGATCACTTGATACATAATTTTGGGTCATTAATTGGTAAATTGCATTTTGTGGTGTACTATTAAAATCACCGCAATATAAAATACTGACATTACATTCAGGATTCTGTAAATTTTTTATGTATAATTAAAAATAATATTATATTTTTAATAGTAAATTTATATTAAATATTTCACAATTTTTAATTCATTAAAATTTTCCATAAATACCTCTTCTTTTATTTTTTTAGAAAATGTATGTAAATACAATAAACCATAATAAGCTTGTAATAACCGTATATGATCTGCTTTTAACCGAAAATATAAATGTGTATTACCAACAATTAAGATTTCATCATTTTCTTTAGATCGAAGTACTATTGACTGTAATATATCATGTATATTCTAATTAATTATATTGAAATATTAAGTATTATATTGTATTATATAATAAAAGAATAATCTTATTTGGATACCTGAATAATTGTATTTCTGTTTAAGAATATTTGTTTTATATTATCATTCTGAATTTGTGACCAAACAATATTAAATTCATTTAAATTTATACCTTGAGAAATAACACTATAATTATGAGATAATTTATCAAATTTTTCCTGATTATAAAATATAGCAAGGCCTTCTCTCAAATCATTTTTTAAATTATATACACTATTATAATTTAATGCAGTTAATGACACTTGTAAATCATTTTTATAAATTGTAGCATCTACTTCTTGAAGACATATTATGTCACTGTTATATCCTATAGAAATTCAAAATATCAAAAATATATTATTTAATTTGTACAATGAAATATTTATTATATTTAAGTTGAAAAAAAGAAAAATAAATACCTATTAATTCTTTAAGAATTAGTAATTTTCTATAATCCATAGATAAAGCATAATGTGGACAATATGGATACAATGTATCTTTGGAAACAGAAGTTTCTGAATATATATTTGCTAATATGTTATATGAAGTTACTCTGAAACTTTTGAAAATTTTGTTTTAATAATTATATAATACATTTTTAATAATAATAAAATGAATAATATATATTGAATTAATATTAACTTTTTATTAGATAATTTATTTTTAGTAAAAGCATGTCTAGTATCAAAAGGACATAAACCAGGTCCAATTTGAACGACATTATTTGATATAATTTCAATCAGAGGTCCATATTCCATATTATTTTTTGGTATGCATGATACCTTTAATTGACATCCTATATCAGATATAGTTGGAACATAAAAGAAACCTTCTCCCACATGTATCCATTTTTTGTTTTCTTTTTTATACCAATTAAAAATTGAATTTACTTTATTCACATTTGTTCCTTCAAATTTAGAGGGATAAATCGGAAAACCAACTAAAATGCTTGTTGGTAATTCTATTTTTGAAATATGAGGCACATTTTGTTTCAATACATATTCTGTATCAAAAATCACTAATTTTATGTCTGCATTATTTTCTAGAATTGATTTACATGTTAAATCACCATTAAGGACAGAATGATTTTTTATAAATTTTATTTCATTATTTTCATTCATTATATTCATTTCTATAAAATTTTCATTGCGTTTTTTTTGTTTTCGATAAATTATTTTTATTATATATGCATAAATATTTTTATGTATTCTTTGAATAAAACGATTTATAGATTCATCCACTTGCCTTTGAAAATTAAATTGTCTATCCACATTTAAATCAGGATTAACATAACGAAATGACATTTTAAAATTTTTACTTCCTTCTTCGTGAAATAAAATAGCTTCATTCATTTTTAATTGTGTTACTGCTTGCGAATAATTTTTTAAAAGTTGTATTTTTGGAAATGATGAAAAAGAGGTTAAGTATCTTACATATAAATTACGAATTAAGATTATCATTTTATAGAAACATTATTTTTATCTACCACAATTTTTAGCACAATTTTTAAAAAACTATGAATGTTTAAACATACATATACATATATACGTAAATAAATTGGAAAAATGTGAAACCAATAATCAAACTACTTTTTATATCGAGAATAAGATATAGTGTTCGAAACTATTAAACGCCATCTTTTGAAACTAATACAAATTATATAATAAATATTATTGATAATTAATTACATTATATAACTAGAAATTAAAATTTTTTAATTTCAGAAGAATTTCAAAAAAAAAGAAAAAAAATATTATGCATAGAAAAATATAAAAATATATAAAATATATAAATATAATTTAACAGAAGTATATTTTAATGTTATTAAAACAAACATTATTTGAATATGTTATCTTGTCATGTATCAGGAAATATTATATTTTGTGAGATCGTTATTTTAGAAAAATATATCTTAAAGTTTAGAATATATCTGTATAATATTTATATTTTTTATATTAAAGATTAGGAAATATTATAATTTTAAAAGAGAAATAATAAAAATATAAATTGTACTTTATCTATGATTATATATATGCAAAAGCAAATAAATAAACAAGAAAAGCAAATGATGGTAAAAAAATAAAGATATAATAAAAATTAAAAAATCAATGCATATCTAAAGTACCGTAATAAATAATATATATATATTAGTTTTTAATTTATAACTATATTAAAATAATCAATATATGATAATTTAGATTTTTTAATATTTTGTTATATATTTAGTTAAATTTTTCTATTTGCTATAACATTTTATAATAATTTATTATATTAATAATATAATTTTTTATATAATATTAATTATGATATCACTGTAGCTAAATTATTGATGTACTAATTTTATTTAAAATATATTTCAAATATTTCAATTTTTAAATAGAAATTTAAAATTTATATTATGTGTCGTTTCATTATATATTGTAAAATTGATAAATTATATTACCAAAGTGACATCTTGTCATAGTTGTTTGTTATATCTCTTTTTTTGTTCCCGTGTAGGAGTGGAATAATGGAATTATGTAAAATACTAAGAAGCTGTGTAACAGATTATTGTCCAAACAAATGGTAATATCAATTATATTACAACCATGCCACACCTTAAATTTTATTTATTGTCTCTAACTTTGCATGAGGATTATTTATTCTATATATCCTAAAAATCTTTTGATATTAAAAGAAACTTGTTATTTGTTATTGTTTTAAATAGAAATGAAATAGAATGATATTTTCAGAAAAGATGATATTTAAGTTAATCTGTTATAGTTATAGAATAAATTCATATTTTTTAGGTATCGATTCAGCATTATTATGGAATAAATTAAAAAATTAGTAGAAATTAGTCTGCTTAATAAGTTAAGCAAGTTATATTTGCCATCCAAAAAACATAATTTCTACAAACTATTAACTTCAGATACATAAAAAAAATTTTTTGCAAATAAATGTTTAAAAAATAAATATTAAAAAATAGTTATGAAAATGAAATTAGATGTTTTTAAATTATATATATATATACATATACATATATATATATATATATACATATATATATATGCAATTAACTGATAAAGAAAGATACCCTTTTTAAAGTTATACTTTATAGTTGAAGCAAAAATGAAATAAAATATATATAGATACAATTGATGTCATTTGTTCTCTTTACCCTTTAATCTTACTTACTACAAGTTGTTTTTTATGTACATTTTGAAAAGATTTTTTGCAGCAAATATGATCGTGAAATTGTACATGTAGATAGTATCTTCATCATATCGAAAATTGAACAAAATAATGATAATGATTATGATAACGATAATGCATAATAGCTATCAGTTTCTCTTTTATAACTTGTTCGAATAATTATTTATTTGATACATTAAAAATAATACATTATTTCATACATTTAAAATTTTACGAAAGATAAATAATTTAATTGGATCTAGATATTTGCTTCTAACATGTTTTCTATCAGTAGAAATATATGGAACAAGAAATGACACTACTGAAGAAAGAATGTGCAAATTAAATTAATTTTATATAAGGTTTTATAATTTTTTATCGATTAGAGATAATTTATGAAACCACTTGATTTTCACAATTAAATTTAAATAGAATTTTTAATTTTAAATAGACTATTTAATGACAAATTAAACGATAATATATTTTCTATAATTTCTTATAGATGTAATAAAAAATTATTAACGATGAAAATTATATACTTGAATATAGTAAAGAATCAAGTATAGACCGATGGAAGGCAGAATTATAAAAAAAGACGATCATTTCCGTTCATTAAAGACTCTTACTTAATCATTTTCAAATAAAAAGAAAATAGTTTGAAGAAACTTCCTGTTATGATACAACATAAAAACCGATATAATAACTCTAAGCAATTTTCTTTCGCTTCTTATTGATATAAGTTTATTGATTAGAAATTTTGAAAATAGCTAAATATCTAAATAAATCACAATAATGACATTATTACAATGTGATAATGATATAATATAATATTAATATTCATTCCTATATTTTTTATCGTATAAATTGTTTAAATTAAATGATAAAAAAATAGAAAATTGATAAATCTTTATATATTTATATTATCAATGAAAATCATTGCACAGTTAATCATTGTTAGACAAGATTTAGATTTATATATTTCGTTATATGAAAACTAGAAAAAAAGATTACATTGGTCATTATAAACATCCAAATTATTACAAAATTATTTCATAACTGCAAAATTAGATAAACATTTTTATTCTTTCCTTATCTTTTGTTTCTTCCTTTTACATTATATAAAAATGAATTTTATCTATTATAATTATTTTTTTAAAATGAAATAATAGAAAAAGACATATTAATTTCAATTTAAACTTCATTATATTCATATATATTTACATATATTTTTAAATTTATTTCAATATTGTTAGTATATATATTAGTTATATGCTACAATAATACTATTATATAAGACAGAAATTACTAGTTAAATCTATTTCATATCAATGTTTCTATTTATCGTTTACATCATCATTCATAATTTACGTAGAACATAAAAATCATTTTTTTTTGTATAATTCTGTCAAATTTCAAACAATTTCTAATCAATACAAGTTTCGATACAAAGGATCAAAATTATGATAAATTGATATCAGTAAATTATCCGCCAATTAATCAAATAGATTGATCTATTTGCCGATCTATTTGAAATTATATATTCATGAGCTCCTTGAAAATCCTTGTTCTAATTCTTTGCTATGATTCATAATTAATATTTATCATGTTATAGCAATAGTATTAATATCGGCAATAAACTTTTTTTTGCGAATGTTATGTGAAGTTTATCGGATCGATATGCGATGTATCATCAAGTATCTTCAGATAATGCAGAAAAGTTACTTGTAAGCGCCCTCGAATAAAAAGATGCGTATCTTTTTTTGCTAGCAGATAAAACTCACTCAATAATTTTTTACTCGTCTATCTGATGTATAAGGATAAGAAAGAAACATTTCGACATTCGTTACTGATTTTTACCATAACATTTTTCAAGCATTAAAAATATAAAACACGGATAACACGATCGACAATCTTTCTATGATTAATATTCCATCTCGTTAAATTTGTCATGCTTCATTCGACTAATTTAATATTAAAATTTACAATTAACATTCCATATATGATTATTTAAAATGCAATATATTTTATTAATATAATTATCTAATATTGTTAATCTTAACCATGGAAATGTTTTTTGAAAAGTATATTACATTAAATCGATCATTGTATAAATATTGTTGTCGAATAATTGTATTATTTTTTATATTTATATATATATTTGTTTTGATAATTCCAATTTCTTTGAACAATAGAATCTTCACAATTATAATTGCCAATCGAGAAACAATTGTGTTATCAAAATGTTCCGAATATTCAATACTAATACATAAATGTAATTAGATGTATAATATACATGCATATGGATAACTTTAACATTAGGAGAACGAAGAGACTATCATTCAATCTCTATATTCATTCGTGAAATCGTTTAATAATAAATATCGTTTCAAATTTTGTTAAGAATTAAATAAAAAAAAAAATAATAAAAAAAAGATAACTATAAGTAATAAGTATACTCCCGTAATAATATACGGTGAAAAAACGGAATAACGTAAAATTTTTTCAAAATCTCACGAAACTTTAAACCTTATCATGCCGGATTCATTTATCTCAGTATCTTTGTACATCCTCAAAAAACAAAATTTCACGGACTAAACCCGTAATCCATATTTAGAACATGACGCAGTTCGGTTAATTTAATTAAACGTGGCCACAATTTACAAGATGTTACAGTTTCAGTTTTCTGGCCTTTCGTTTTGGTGGCCCTTTCCCATGATCTCTTCAGCTGGATCCTTCTACCGGGAACGAACATTCAATAAAACACAGATTTTAATGGGCTGAAACAATTAACTCGGATGAGTATGCTCTAAGAAAGTGGACAAAGATCTTTATGATCTTACGATCTCCTAGGAAACATCTGCATTTGTCAAGCGTCTCTATTACTGCTTGAATCCTGGGCATTAAGCGACAGACGCGTTCACATTTAATTAGTGACAGATGGAACAATTTTATCTTCTATGTATTTTACTCGCAAAAGAAAGTGTTTTGTTGCGGGATAGGCTAGATTTGAAAATTTTTTTTGAAAATTTATGAAAAGATAACTTGATTTTTTTTCGAACATTCTTGTTTTTCAACAAATTTTAAACTTTAATCGTTAAAAATTTAATTTAGATTCAACAGAATAGGTATTATTACTCGCTGAAATAATTTCGAAAGTTTACTTTAAGTGTACAATTAACTTTATTTAAAATGCTTGGACATTTATTCATAAACTATTATAGTTTCCGCTTTTTATATAATCTTTAATCTTCTTCATTACAATTATTTGGTGATTCTATACTTTTAATAATAACCTATTGAAATAATTTTATCTTTAACTTGGACTGTTTTCGTTCAAAAGATAAAATTTATAGTTTTATATAATATACGTAGAAAGTACTGTATTGTACTATGCTTGTACAATAATAAATTTCGATAAAGCCGTTTTAAAATTTTGTTTAACAAATTCATAACTGTACGAATACTTTCTCCATTTATTTCTATGCTCTCTTTTATTTTTAGGTACAGGTATAAGGGATATGCACTTGAATTTATTGCGGTATTTAAATCTTTTCTTAGAATTTTTGTTAGAATTTTAGAAGAGTTTAAGGAAATTTTGAATTTGACATTTTCCAGATTTGTGAAAGTTCTTTTAAGATTTGAAACTAGATAATTGTACTATTTAACAAATGGTTAACAATGCCATTTGAAATTTGAATACTTAGCAAAAAGAAATTAGAAACACAACAAGAATTTATTGTTACACAACAATAATAAAAGTGCTTAATTGTTACGAATAATTTTTATATTTAACATGAACCTTTATACATTTTATCTTATCTTTTCTATAATTTTATTTGCAGATTATCCAATTCGATATATTTTTCTATATTCTACATTCCATTACTCTACTGCATAACTGTTATTGCATAACTCTTCATTCGACAGAGATCGCATTTTTCACGGAATCGAATCACAAGGGATTATCGATTAATCTTTAAACGCGATTAATATTGCGATAACGATATTGGAATCGAAGGAAAAAAAAAAAAATATTAAATCGCGCGTCACGTATTTGGGACATCGATAGATAATCGGGATGGTGACACGTTAATCGAACAATGCCTGGTGGTGGCGTCGAAAATAAATCAAT
This sequence comes from Apis dorsata, assembly GCF_000469605.1. Lineage (NCBI taxonomy): Eukaryota > Metazoa > Arthropoda > Insecta > Hymenoptera > Apidae > Apis > Apis dorsata. Next base: position 365,106 of record NW_006263321.1, on the reverse strand, counting down.
TCGCCATGCGAAGAAGTGAAAGAACACGCGGCAGCCGGCGGAAATAATTTATTAATTATTCCGTATAAATCGCGGCGAAAAAAGGGCATAAACACGGGTGTCCTTTCACTCCAGAAACACCTTGACATTTTGAGGCATGGGACGGGATGATTTCTCGCGTCGGAAGACGATGGAAAGTCGTCAACTTGCTTCTCGAACAACACGTCCCGGAATTCTATCTCAATGTAAATTGCATGTCTAATTAGCGTCTATCATTCCTCGATTCATTCCTTAATTTTTTGCCTAAGTATATAGAGGTATACACGTAGAATATATACTTAGATTTGTTCAATTTTCTGCATCATCATCATCATCATCATCATCATTATTATCATATATGGAGAACACGCGCGTTACATTAATCGCTATTTTTCTATCTCTTCTTGACAATCGTCGTATCATTTTTCCAGGCATTCAATTAGGAAATAATGATTGATACACGCACTATCGGCTACGTGATGAACGGAATAAAATTCCACTTATCCTCATAATGTTACAGTTTGATTTAGTTTTTATTAGAACATTAGTAACTGTCGGTGTATATTTGTTCGTTTAATGAAGCGATATCCGCATTGCTAAACATTATTATTTTGCTACAAAGTGTTATTCATTCTACAAAAAAATCTAGATATTAATAATGCTCGTATTGGAATTCGTTGAAAAAATTAAAAAAAATTTTTCCTTTTTATATTTTGAAAATGTAGGATTATATATTCAAGAAACGTAAACTTCTTGGTTGAGATGTTATCCAACAGAATGCTGACAGAAATTTATGAGCTATTAACGAAATATTACGACGAAAAAGAACGAGACTAGTTCTATAATGATTTTATGAAACGATTAAAGTGTATATTAATGACTAGATCATTATCAGACAATTAGTCCTCCTTGGTGGACGGTTTGGTCAATAAATAAATTATATTCTTAGATTCTTGGTCGTTAATAAAATAAAATCACCATGATCTCATCGGGGATGAAACAAATTAGGTTGGTCTCTATTTTGATCATAAATTTCGCTTGCAAAGTGACGCGACATCCTGTTTAAAATGCGTGCATAATTTTTATAAAATAAATCAGATAGTCGGAAGAGATTGCAACGTCGAATAAACTACTCGATCATTGCAGAATCATTTGTAATTTAAGTTATTTTATTAAGAGAGAATATATTAATCTCTTCCGTAAAGATTAATTTATTAAAAGATAAGCTCGAAGCGAGCCAAGTCTATGCAAATAAAATTGCAATCTAATGAAAGTTTTTATCGTCATAGTCTTGTTAATCCGAAGCCATTTCTAATTTGCATAACTTTACTTAGGAATACATACATCGGTCTTCTTCGGCAAGAAATATGTACGTAATGACGATGGAAAGCTGGATCGTGTATCGTCGAAGATAATATAACTATCTCGAGTTTAGTTTTCATATAATATGATCAATAAATTAATCATATCATCAAGAATGAGAAAAATAAAATTTCTGATATTATTGTTCATTAAAATTATTCTTCTCCAACAGATGATTATCTCGTTGAAATCGGGCATCAATTTCTTCGAAAGAGAGATAACTGATACAAGATACGAGAGTATCGCGTTTTCACGTCCATATTAGGAATTCCTTTTTCTTTACACGGCTTCTCGTTCTTTGGAATCGAATAAAATCTCGTATAGGAAAAAATGGTTTCTGGGTGATTTATAAGGCTCGATATTATGGACAACCGAACCAACGAGGTGAACGTTCCGTTCTATTCGTTCGAAAACTTTCCTCCTCACTTTGAGACAAACCGATTGATAAAAATAGTTCCGTGTTTCTGTGAAACAAATTGCGATCAGATTCCATAGCAGGAAGGTTCGTTTTCTTTGAAAAATTATTCTTTTAACCTAATTCATTCACGTGTTGTTCAGTTTAATCTCTTAATTGATCCTACTTCGAATCTACCGATCATGATTATTGATGATTCGTTTCACGGTTCGATCATGTTTCTCTCCTATAATTCTCATCGTTTCAAATAAATCTTTCATCCAACGTCATTAATCGATAAATCATTCATATTATTAATAATTTAAAATTCTATCCCCTATGATTGCTTATTTACAATCAGATATCGATACGAATAAATAAAAGAGTGATATCCGACGATTTAAGAATTCCAACGATCCAAATAAACGTTAATAATAATAAATCTTGCCAATTGGACAAAATTAAAAGATCAATTTTCTTCACACACTTCCTAGACAGTTAACATTATACATAAAACGTGTATTCTAATCTTTCGACAAGCCGGTTTTTCTTTAATTTAAATCCAATGATAAAATTCGTTGAAGTGCTATAATTTCTTCCTTCTTATCTCTGGGTGCTACACGCACCGCGTATACATCGTGAATCGTTCTCGAAGAAGAGATTACAATCCGAGGTCAAACGAGGCTGCATAACACGTAGAATACTACCCTGTGCCGTGCTCTTCGTGAACGAGAAACCGGTGAACCTGTTTCCCAGAGAAAATATGCACCGGGGGAATGCGTAACTTAACCACGTGGTGAAATATATTTCAGCCACTAAATTATGATATCGAAACCATGTGTACAAAGTGCCGAAACGGCTTTTTTCACGAGTGACAATTCGAGTTTTTGCGGTGAAAGTCATCGGTCTTAAATTATCTGAAACTTTAATCATCCAGATTGTACATATCCGAAACTTTAATCATCCGAAATAAGAAGGAAAGTTTGATTGGACGGGAAGTTTGGATCAAGGACTTATCTTTGCATCTTGGAAGATATTTTTAATCTCTGTAATTTTAGAAAAGAATCTATAGATTTAAAAATAGAACAGACACGACTGAAATATATTCAAGGAGAATTAATATTTTAGAAGTTTAGTAGTTATTAATATTCAAAGATTCGTTTAGAATTAGCGGATTCATAAATTTGGAAGGAAATTTATTTAGAATCTCATTAGAATCTCATTACAATAAATCTAACAATTTACCATCGCGTGGAAGAAATATTAATCTCTCACGGAATCAAAAGATCCACGAGAAATCTTCTCAAAGACAATCTTCATCGTGAACAACACATTTCTCTAAATTAATTTATTTATTTTGTTGTATATTTTCTACTTGAAACGAGGTTTTCGACTTCGTTTTAATTAACTTGTTGATCGTTCTACACTTAAAAGTCATCGAGTATCGTTGATATTTATCGAAGTGTGGAAAAGAAAAGAAAACGTACGATGTTGTTGGGCGTGTTATACCGATTATTACTTATTGCACAACATATGATTTACAGAGATCTGACATTAGGCTCCCAGCATGTCGGCCCCGTTACCGCATTTCAATGAAAATTGACGGTTAATGTTATAAATAAAAAGGAAATACGCTTAAAAAATTGGATCGGTATTTGCGATATTTCAGTGTCAATGAATCGGGAAATATAACCGTGTAACTTTTCGAACGACCATGGAAAGCGAATCATCGAGAAAATCGATTAGATCTCTCCTTGTCAGAAATGTATGTTAAATGAAAGTGAGTACGAGACATTATACAAATACAGATTATCGGATTTGATTTATGCGCTGTCAGGCTATTGTTTCGTTTAAACAGAATAGAAAGTGAATTTTGGATTGATATAA
>NW_006263321.1:349051-361129 GCF_000469605.1 Apis dorsata | reverse complement strand
TTTTTTTTTTTTTTTTTTTTCTTAAAATTTTTTTAATATACACGCACAGTATTCTTACGTAAGGTAACGCACGAAATTTTAATATACGATCGAGCGTAAATATTGTAGAAAATTTGGTCGAATTTTCGATTTCGTGGAAAAATGTTTTCTTTAATAAAAACTTGATAGATTTTAACGTTATATCTGAGAAAAAAATATATATAAATATAAATATAATATATATAAAATATATATAAATAAAATAAATATAATTTCTGAAAGTTGAGATCGGTGAAAGATCCGAGTGAAAAAATCTCGAGATCGGCGCACAAATAATAGAAAAAAAAGCATGGATGAAGATCGAATTGTAATAAATGGAATACGTGCAATCATTGGATAAGAGGATCAGTAACCTCTTACAGTAATTTTGCTTCTACTTCTACGCAGCGTGTTCACCGTAAATGATATACACACGATTGCTTCTTCGCTTGTTCGCGAAGATGTTATTTAACTTGTTGGAGAAAATTCTACTCGATAGAATCGGTTAAAAAGATAGTCGACGATCGTTAATTTAATTCCTTCCAGGATATTTACAAGATACAATTAAACGATAAAACTAATCCCTATACTTTTTCTATCCTATCCTTTAAATTGTACAATATATTAGAATTAATCGTGAAAGTTAACAGCGGGTATTGATCAGTTTTTCAATCAAATTGTTAATAACAAGCAACCCGTTATCCATTCATCGTTTGGTGAAATAAACGAGAAACGATCGCAAAGGATTATTGTTAAATTTCTAACCGAATAATAAAAACAAAATAGAAGGTAATATAAAACACGGTCAATGGATTATCCTCAAGGACAAAAATCCAATAAATCACCGATGACGACTTCGGTCAAATAGAAATATTATCATAGAAAAAAATTCTAACGGGCAAAGATTAGTATGGTGTGCTATAATGGGCCAGGGATCGGTACATGCTATTTCGTAGCCGTCATGCAAATCGAATCAACTTTTTCTTGGAACAGACTCATGGACAATCCGGGACAAGCAGGTTCCCTTGAGTAACCACGGCGAACTGGTTTTAACATAATATTTGGCCTGCGTTCATATGTGTGGAGATATTTGTTACGCGAACGAGGTATAATTATCGGCGACAAACGCGCTTTCTTTCGTATCTCAAGGCTATTACCGAGGGATGCTATTACGATGTTAATCGAGGTGAAAACGTGGCATCGTCTTCTCGAAATTAGAGATCTTTCAATGGAGGTACGTACGCTTTACCTTGAGTTTTAATTTTAGAAAAGAAAACGTGTCGTTTTACGTATAAGTATGAATAAATATTAGATCTTAGATATATTTATAGATTCGCTAGCTCGTTTAAATTGAGGAAAATTAAAACTGGTTAGGGATCGATTGAATTTTATTGGAAGATATGTGAAATAATTTTTCGTTGAGCATCGTTGTATGTTATGTTTTTTCATTTGAGAAGATTAAGGATAGATAATAAAGGATTGATCGATTATTTTAATCGAGAATAATCGATTTCGATAACGTGATCTGAAAAATTATTAGTAGAATATGAATTAGAGAAAACTACATTCCTGTCATATTAGCTTTGAATAGAATATGTAATATAGCAAAAGATATTTTTCAGGTCATATAGAGAACGTGTTAAATTTCTAACCGAATAAAACAAAATAGGAGGTAATATAAAACCGGAATGAGGATTTGCATGTACAGGATGTGATAATGGGAGAGAAAGGTTGAACACATGATTGGCAATTTTTAAACCCGAAATTCTGTGTATTCTGATCGAAGCTTATTCACGTGACAAGTATCATATATGCGAAACAAGGCCGGTTGCTTGTATTCAATGCTGATGCCTGTATGAACTTGATCCATTAGCATTGTGCAACGTGTTGTAGGTGCGTAGGCTACTCGTTTTACTCGTTCGATTTAAAACAGCTCACGATTGCAAACGTGGCTATTTGCGTTTCATGATTGCCTTAACGCTCGTTTTTCCTATTTACTAATTCTAATCAGATTTAATAAATTCATTATTTGATAAATCTTACAAATGCATCTTTAATATTATTTGATAATTTTAAAGAGGAAAAACAGCAAACTTTCTAAGAGAAAAGATTCCAAGATTGAAATGGTTCGAAGATGATTCAACATCGAGTGAATATTAATACCTTGTTAGAAGTAAATACGTAAGTAATGCGTTTAAATTATTATATATATATATATATATATATATCTCGACGATCGAAATAAATGAGGTGAACGCAGGTTAATTAAACGCGGTCTAATGGATAATGGAAAATAACACCGCTTTCGAATCGATCGAATTATAAAACTCGATAACCGACAATCTTGTTACAGTATTGCATAATATTTATCTCTGTCACATTAACGTTGAAAATACTTTCAAGATTATCGAAAGTGCGACCGATCCTTCTTTTTGCCAATTAAATTTTACAAGATTTATCGAACAAGAATGATGATCGATCTCGCGCACGAAGGCTGTGCCAAGCTCATCACGATCTCGCTCACGTAAACTTCTAATTATTATCGATTCATATGTGAGACGTAGCTTTAATTTTTCATTCTAAAACTGGTTGGTCAGGTTCCATCGAGTTTTCTCTCCAATCATCGAGTTCACGAGGTCAGTACGCGATTCCTAAAGGTGAAACGAATCCCGGCGATCATCATCAGGAACAGGAACAGGGCAATGAGATCGTGGCAAGCGGCATTGTTCAAAGAATAAATGAACAGAATGTGTGCCATTTTAAGATCACGAATCCACGAGAACGATGACCTTAAAAACTAACCACGGCCACTGACCACGATGATTCATCTGTTTGCTCGCGCGTTAGAGAATCGTAATTAATTTTCAAAGAGATTACAACGACGCTTTCTTCCGAAATAGACGCTCAAAGAGGCCGTTTTTCAACTCTTTCTTATATATCTTATACCTTGATTACGTTTTATTTTTAAATATATAATACATCGAATCATAGTGCTCGTTACGAATTATGAAAATACTTAATCCACAATTTATCTATAATTCGTTTCGTTTGGAAATATTTGTTACTTTCGCGAGTAATGAATCTATGGAGGGTTTTATCTCGAAAATTTTATTCATTTTTCAAAAGTGAAAGGATTATCGGGATGCTCGAGATTTACGTTTTCCTGGATTCTATAAAAAAACACGATTACGTACTCGATTATATATTACGGTAATTTTAAGTTAAAGTTAAAAAGGAAAAAAATCTGTATATTAATTAATGATCGTTTCCTTTCACTGAATCAATTGAATCGTAAAAATGTTGATCGCGGCATCTGTATTCCGTGATATTTTTTCGAACTCTGAGAAAGCAGTATGAAAGCAAACTTTTTAGGGTAACAAGCGTGATAAATCAAGGATACGAGGAAGAAACCACTTTCGATCTACTATCTTCTCTTTTTTTCCCTCTTGTACGTTATAACAGAAATTAACAATAATTGTTAAGTAATTCTCTCTAACGCTACTTTATATAATACATTTTACCTCTTTTGCTATTCGTTTCTCAATTTCAAACGCGGCTGCGAAATTTATCGATCTTCTCTAATTATACGTTTATTTTATAAACCTTCAATCTAACGGAATATTATTAGAGATCATTATTCATTTCATGTCAATTAGGAATATTATTGGACAAGATAATCGTGTTTAAAAAGAATTCACGCCAGATAATTCGTTTCGAGCCATCGTGGTCTTTTAATGATTAATAACCATTAGCTACGAATGTTGAACGATAGAATTTCGAAAAGCTCATGAAAGCTAGACAAATTGACATTACATTATAGATCCTTCTGTTCATATATCATCGATATATATATATATATATATAGATTTTTTTTTCCTTCCACGTGGAATTTCGTGGTCATTTTGATTCAAGGCAAAGAAGACATATGATCTTTGAAAGCAAATATTAACTGTTTGTGCAACGTTTATCAAACATTTACATTGGAGATTCGATGTAGATTACGAAGTAGATATAAACTTGACACGAAATTTTTGACTATGAAATTCAATAATTATGGGGGTTTTTCGATTCTTAAAAATATTTTTATATTTCGAAAGTGTGTGGACGGTGATTCGAATTCAAGATCTGATAAAATATTTTTCTTATCTGATGTATCATTTTATATGTATTTCTAAAGAAAAAATAATTATTTTGAGATTATAGAAGGATACATTCCCTAATTGCAAGAAGGAAAGGATTTCTTGATTTTTTTTCGTTCGCCACTTTATATATTGGAGTGATTATAATCTTTCAAGTCCAGATATTAATTTCGATCTCCGAATTAAAATCTCTTATATTTAAATCAAATAAAGTATAAATTCTTACCGGATTTCGTTTATTAATTCGCTCTTGGCCTCTTTAGATTGCTAGAATTTCATGTCGTTCATAAATATTTCCATAAAATAAGGTCACGAAAGGTCCCGCAAACGGAACTGTCAGATACTACAGAGCAACGAGACATTTTCAATGAGATAGTAGCTTAGAGTCGTCTATAAATCAGAAATAAATAGCACATCGTTGTATTCTAACGTTTAACGGAGCTTTTAGCAAATATGGTAGCACACAGAGGTCTTCTTCTACGATTGAGTGTTAGTACTTACATATATATATGTATACAAAACTTCCGTTCCTCAAGAGAGAGTGGAAGAACTATCATCGATACGATACGATCATGAACAGCTCGAAGAAATCCTTTAATTTAAAGAGAAAATAACGTAATGATTGTTATATGTTTTCGATAAATCACAAGAAAGTCTATAGTGTTGTCTTTTAAATGAGAACATAATTAAGAATCTAATTGTAAGAAACTAGTCATTGTAGTAGATTGATCCCACGACTAAAGAAATTTAATTTTGATATAAAAAAATAACAACCTGATAATTATGATTGTATTTTAATAGGACCGGTAATTCATTACGTTTTTTTAAAAAGGATCCCCTATCTAGATGCTTTTACTTTGATCTTGATTAGAAAGTTTTTCTAGATGAGTATATCAAGATAATTCCAGGATGGTTAGCCGTATTAAGTTACCTTTGATTGATAATGGAATTAAAATTATTCTTTCCTGCTGAAAAATATTTTTTAAAGTACTTATCAATCTGAAATGAAAATAATAATTTTTCAGTGATTTTCAGTGAATTCATCACTCGCAAATTCAATTTTATTGTTGCGTATTTTTTTATACAAGTAATATACTTATGTATATATTACAAAAAAAAAATGGGAGTTCATTTATAACAGATTAAAATACAAAATGTCACAAAAATGTCACTTTCTCATTAAATCTCATTCTTCAAATTCTGAAATCTTATTAATATTCATCATGCGAAGAAAAAAAATCACATTTTTTGCATAATTTTTTTTCCGCAATTACAATAATTATATAAAAATTTACAATTCTTTCAATTATAAGTTAATAACGTAGATAATACCTTTTGAATAGAAAGAGATAAAAAGAAAAAGGAAAAAGACATGAAAAAAAGGAATTCAGGATCTGATGTAATGATTTACAGGTTAAATCGATACGTCTTACCGTAAAACAACGATTTCTAGGAAAAGGCGGTCGTTCATACTGTTATGGTAACTCTCGGATTACCAATTGACAGTGCTACTTTCAAACGAATCTAATACTTTCTATCGTTCGATTACATTTGCAGGCTGTAGCAATTCGATCGATTTATTCATTGAATTGCCTCGTCAAGCACTTATCGTTTTAACCACTTATCTTGAAAACACCGGGCAAAAAGCATCTTTGTACAATGGTTGCTCCGTTGATTATAAAAACCAGCTACACATTTTATGCGATTGTCAATCCTATAGAGAATCTAAATTTCATGACACAAGTCTGATTCATAACCGCGACGTGTACTTCATTTCTTCAATTTGTCACACAGATTGATTTCATCGAGTCGAAGAATATATGTACTTGTTATTTCTTTATCTAACTAACCGCTAAAATATCTCTTCGAATACTTAACAATCACATAGACGGTTTAATAGCATCTCTTACGTTATCGTTACAATCCGTTCCCTTCTATTCCATTATTTTTAGAAATCGGTGTTAAAATACTTAATTCTTGATCCGAATTGGGTGGTGTTAACGTATCAGTAGGTGTTCTCGAGATTATTCGCGTTTGTACAGTCTTAGACGAGTCTCTCACAGTACCTTCCAATTGTGAACTTTTCGTTTCCATCAGATTATTAACGGTACATTTTTTAAAATGAGTCCTCATATTACTACTTTGAGAAAATCTTAATCCACAATTTGGACAAGAATAAGGTTTGGTCCCTGTATGATAATTGAGATGAGTTTTTAAATGATGTTTCTTCGTGAACGCTTTAGAACATAACGTACATTGATACGGTTTTAATCCAGAATGTAATCTCGTGTGTAACGTCATATTCGATCTATCGGCGAAAGCTTTTTGACAAACTTGACACTGATAAGGCCGTTCCCCGGAATGCGTTCTAAGATGTTGTTTTAACAACATTTTCCTAGAAAACGCTTTCCCACATTGTTCACATTGATGCGGTTTTACTCCAGTATGAATTCTAACATGCATATTGTAAGCGACTCGCTGATTAAAACTTTTACCACATTCCGCGCATCCATATTCTTTTCGGTTACGATGAATCTTCATATGGGAACTTAGATAGCCACGGTCGTTGAAATATTTGCCGCATTCTGGACAGGTCGCTGCGAATTCTCTAGTGCCCTCATGTACGCTTCGGTGGTACTTGTAATTTCGTAGTTGTGAAAATTGTTTACCACAGTCGGTACAACGAAAAGGTTTTTCTCCTGAGTGCGTTCTAACGTGCACCTAAATTTGCAATGGAAACGACGAATTTTTATCACTTGTAGATTTTTTTATTAATTGTAGCTAATTTTAGTAATTAATTTGGAGAATTTTTGTAATAAAATAAAACAAGAATTGTAAGTTGCAAAAATTTGTTATAATACTTAGAAAAAGCAATAGTTCGAATAGATAATATAGAATAAGAAATTGTAAAGAATCATAAATAAAAAAAGCAGAATTTTCTTATTTTGTAGGAATTATTTTACAGGATAAAAAAAATCAAACTTTATTACAGTAATTTGTTCCAATGATAATTTTTGAAATTATAGCAATACAGGATAAGGAAGTGTCAAAAAAAAATCGCAACAATACCTTATACCGACAGTCGTTAATTATAAATGTCAGTAACATGAAATATTAGACAAAAAATATTAGACGAAAAAAAAAAAGAAGCAGAAAAAGTTATCGGAAGCCAATCAATCAATACCTTTAGAGAGGCTTTGGTAACGAAAGTCTTGCCACACTGATCGCACCTATGATTCTCCTGTGCTCCTTTTCCCCGTTGAACAGCATCCTGACTAACGATGGCATCATTATTGTTCTTATCACTGTTGATAATAACTCTCTCAACGAGCTTATCGTCGATCCTCGCCTCTTTCTCCGAGTTCTCAACTTCTAGGTTTGTAAAACGATCGATTTTACCGGTCGACTCGATCGTATCGCACAATCTGCTAACAGGATGAGAAATTTCTAGCTTCTGCGGCGATTGAGGTAGCGTTTGCCCGAAATAGCCACCCTTTTTATTGATATTTATCTGACTATTCTCCATAGGACATGGCAACGTTCTCGTTGTGGAAATTACGTTATTTTGAGATTGTAATATCGTCTCGCTGTTTATAATATCATTGTTTATCGATGTAACCATTTGCGTAATCGTCGACGAAGGGATTTGAGGGGAATAAAATTCTTGAGGCCTCGATACCAAGGTAGAATTTGCTTCCAATAATTTGCTACCATTATGGTACGTGACTTCGTGAGTAGTAGGAACTTCAACACCGTAATAATGATCCGCAGAGTTTTTAGAAAACTGTCGATTAGGACTGATAGAGATCACAGAAGATCGCGTAGTTTCCAACACACGTAGGTTTTCCTCGCTTCTCTGAAACAAAATCATCGAAACCTTTACTTCCTTTCTCTATTTTCTATCTTTTATCGCTGGTAATTAATGTTATTAATTATACAACTTGTACACTTTAATTAATCTCCTCTCTCTCTCTCTCTCTCTCTCTCTGTTTATCCAATTTTTTCGTTTAAGTTTAATCACTTTTTTAAAACGATCGATTGATTAGAGAAAATCATTAGAAACGATTGAATTTAATTCAGCTCGGAAGAAGTGTAAATTCGATCGATATAATTATCAATTCTTAATTAATTTTTATTTTCAAGTTACAGGACCCAATTTAACTATCAATTAATTCTGATTTGTAAACATTTCATATATCTATATTTGATTTTACTTTATCGGCTTCGATCCGGTTTTCGCAATTTATCATTTCGATAACATAGCATCCATGGATCGGTAATTCCAACAAAAGCAGATGGAAATTAGAACGTACGGTTATCTAAGTGGAATATTACGCGAGGAATATATTAAACGATAAAAACAATTTAATACTACATTCTCTAATGATATTTAATATATTATCGAATTATGTTTACGGAAATAGCCAAGCAGTGACAATTATTTTAAAAATATAACGCAACATGAGAAAATAATGTTGCATAAGATTAAGTAGCAATAGTATCCTTGCATGATCTTAATTGATCTTAAAGCAAATAAATTCGTAATTTTTATTCCCAAAAATATTAAAATCTTTCATCCGATTTCTACTTGATTTCTACGCAGCTCGAGTATCAATTTTCGCATTTCGATAAAACCATGCGTTTTTAAAAAGAAAGGTGCATCTTGTTGCAACTGTGAGTGAAAGAAAAATAAAGAAGAAGATTTCGTGTTGAGATACGTAGAATCAGGTTGCGCAAGGTTGTAAAGTAATCGGAAAAAATCTGGAGCATATCAGTGCACGTGTCGAAAGAGAAAACGTTCCTCTCCAGATTACTTGTAATAACACGTAAAAGGGTTTCTCGCAGCTGGCCGGTGCTACCAGCTGGTCTGGCACCTTCTGGCACCAATCTGGAAAAAAGAAACGGAGTGGGAAAAAAAAAAAAAAAGCAATGCGACAGAGAATGGGGAAAAAAGGGGGAGGTCCAGACGGAAAGGGAGAATGAAGGAAAGGAAAAAAAAAAAAAAAACCAAGGCGAAAGGGAAGGGGGAAAAAGGGGGGGGTCCAGCCTGGAAAGGAAGGGAGAGCGAAAGGAAAAAAAAAAAAAAAACCAAGGCGAAAGGGAAGGGGGAAAAAGGGGGGGGTCCAGCCTGGAAAGGAAGGGAGAGCGAAAGGAAAAAAAAAAAAAAAACAAAGCGAAAAGAGAGGGGGAAAAAAGGGGGGGGGCCAGACGGAAAGGGAGAATGAAGGAAAAGAAAAAAAAAAAAAAAAAAAAAAAAGAGCAAAGAAATTCATCGTGTGTAACTGATAGTTTCATTAATAAGAATGACATTGGGCCAAGCAGCTGGTGTTGTGGACACATCTTATCACCTGGCACCATCGAATTAACCGTGGCCCGTTAAATGAGTGGCCTGCAGAGAAGTGCACACCCGGAGAAGCACTGATTCCTCTGCATATTTCAGCAGAAGAAAGCAAAATGAACGGCTGGCATATCGGGACGCGCACGATTCAACGGCGTGCTTTCATTTGTGGTGAAAGGTCGATGAAGAATAAGTGGGTTCTGCTTGTACTCCCGGCTCTTCTCGCTTCTTTCTTGTTTCCTTTATAAATAACAAGCGATCGGTTTGTACAGGGTGGTTTGCATCAATCGGTCGTCATGATTTTCGAGCAACCGTATCGATAATTTAATAGAAAGATTAATAAAAAAATCGAGGGATAATACTTCGAAAGTATAATTCTTTTCTCTAAAAAAGGAAATCGTTTAGCCTTTTTCCTTTTTTTTTTTTAAATCGTATCTTGGATTAAAAATCACTTTACAATTCTCTCACGATCTATACTCTACTTTATAACCGTGTCTTGTCTCTAAGATCGTAGCAATCGATTTTCATTAGAACGTCTGGTACCCATTTGATAGGGACGAGTAACTTCATATTGTCCCTCTTATTTTTTTTTTTTTTCTTTTTATATCCCTCTCTCATCCAGATAACGATCAAAATAACGATGTATTTTGAAGATACCGTCGATGAAGATGCTAAATTGTAACACTTTTAACAATATAGAATGATTGAAAGATACGTTTGATGGATCACGTTCGATCGATCAATAATGAATTGTATGCAAACGATCAACAGGGACCTAGTTTCGTTTTACCGATTTGATCCCTCTATACCTTTATAGTTGGTACGTTCTAACGTCAAATGAACAATTTCTGCTCTACTTGCATCAGCAACGATAGGTACATTCTTCTTTTACGATTGACAAGGAAGATAACGATTTCAGTCATGAAGCAGAAATAGGATTGGCAAAGTTACCGGCCCGATTAACCTTTTAACCGAACGATTTGGAATAAACAATATTTCATGTGCTCGGCATGCGAATAGTTAAATCACAGATGGCGGTTCACTGATCGTAGTATCGCGTGTGCATTCGTTGCAAATTCAGCAAGTAACGTGCTTATGTACATTTTTTTCTTCTTTTATTTTTTAAATAAAAAATAAAATTGGCAATACAACGTTGGCAAAAGTCTAGGTTTAATTGGAACAAAATTCGAAAATGTTTATTTTCAAATTGAATTATTCGAGGAAATGCACTAACGATGACGAAGCGATGATGTTTAACTTTCGAAGCTTAACTACAGATATTATTCGATCAAATTGAAAAACATCGGTTAAAGAAGAAATCGAGTTCTGAGATAAATGAGTAAAATATTTTAGCTATCCTCTTCGAAGGAATGAGTTCAAATTTTAATAAAATTTTAATAAAAGATAAATGGTGGAAAATATATTTAAAAGGCATATAACGTTAGATCGATCGCGGACTTTCCATAAGTGTTTTATTCCTGAAACGGGGACGATCTCGAGCAATACAGACGGGTGAATGTTATGCAATGACCCGAGCATGTTCGAGAGATCATCAAACGCGAGAGGGAAAAGGAGGAGGTGGAGAAGCAAAAGAGCGGAATGTTGAACGCAGTGATTTCGCAGTAAAGATTTACAAAACGAAGGAAAGGGGGGAGGAGGAGGGTTAAAAGAAGAAAGAAGGTAAATATGCATTAAACGGTCAGCTGATTTTACGATGAAAATACGATCGATATATAATAAGGAATCCCGTCTTCTTTTTGGCGCGTCTAATTTGCAAAAATAAGAAAATATCCGCGATAATTCTAGAAAATAATTATGGAAAAAAGAGAAGAATTAGAACGTGTATAAAACATCTACGTGATGTTTCCACTCGATTAGCTTTTAAGACGATTCATCCTATCAGCGATAGGATGAATCTCGTGTCGCGGAAGAAAAATGCAGATATTTTGTTAATCATTGGATACATTGACGATTCGAATCAGTGACATTTCCAACTTCGAAGAAAAAGTTTCAGAAGTTGCTTAAGGTTTCATTTCTGATCATTAGTTACAAGCATTTCCATTTCCTGTACAATTTTACTTTAAGAATGAAATAACGGTCCTAGATAAAATTGCATCGTCATTTGCCACGAATACTAATAATTTAATTAACGATGGAATAACGCGTTCAAATTAGACGCTTCAAATTTTTGTGCAAATTCTTTTCAGAACGAGGGAGAAACACGAGGGAAGAGATTGTATTGGAATTGAAAAAATTAAATTCAAATCTTGTTTTAAAAATATTAAAAAAAATTTCCTTGCTATCACTATAGCCTCCGTATGGTAGGGAATCTAGGATGAGGATGAGAGGTCCCTCCTTCTTCTGATCAAAAGCCACGGATAAACAAGTTACTTTCTGCACGAAAGGATAGAGATTGCTACCGAGTAAGATTAGTAACCCGATCTAAGCGAGATCCGTGTATGCAACGTGATGTAACAATATGAAGGCACGGAACAGAAATCGGTAATTGTATCTGGCCGATAATCGACCGAACAAATTCATCGAGCGTTGTGCAATTGAAAATCCGACGTATTACGAAAAACT
>NW_006263321.1:347002-348846 GCF_000469605.1 Apis dorsata | reverse complement strand
TCTCTCTCTCTCTCTCTCTCTCCCTCAGCGCATCAAAACTCAGTGCTCCAATTTTCATGAAAGTAGTGAAAGGAAACGGCTATCTATCTTGGCAATATCTTCTAATCTTATTTTCTGATGGAACAGTCCGACAACCGAGAGAGAGAAAAATCTCAAAACTGTTATGAAGCGGCTCCATTTTAATTTTTTATCACTTGGAAAGATTATAGATCAATTGTAGAAAACGTTCCAAATTCGTTTCGTGGATAGGTGCAAATGTATCCATAGCATAACGAGTTCCCGTTCATTATTCCTCTCTAATATATATTCAGAACATGGAATCGGATGTTCGAAGAACGATAAGTTTACGAGATAAATAATATTCTGAAAGGAATAGTGTAACGGAGAAGTGTAATGGGCACCTTGAAACAGAAATCTCGACTCGCATATAACTTAAAGCAATGCGAGATGTTTTCAGAATATTCAATCCCGTGTAGAGCTAATGGAAGCTGCGAAGGATCATTTAAATACTCTTCTATTATTTACGCAACGAAAAATTCACCGTTAATATTTCGAAGTTCCTTCGAAATATTGCTCTCCCAATCAAACGAAATCGTACGTGAATAAATTTGCAACCGTATTAACTCTACAGATGGATAAGTAGTTTCTTTAAATATCTTTTATACGAAATATTACCAAGCTGGTTCGTTCAAGTTACTTGATACATATCTACTTATAATTAACATCTCTTGATCCATGATTTTTCTTGCACAAAGAAATCCTAATCTCCTCCTAATCATCTCTAACATTTGTAATCCCACTACATCCTATTTTATCGCAAAAGGCAGGATTATCGTGTAAAAAGAAAAAAAAAATCGCAAAAGATTCTAATATTTGTAATCTATGCCACTACATCCTATTCTACCGCAAAAAGAAGAAAAAAAACAAATCACAAAAGACACTTACAACGTTCTCGACGTGAGGCTGAAGAAGTGCCATCGGCTGCATTTTTGGCAAATGATAAGGCTTGACAGTCTGTTTCCACGGCGAATCTATCACCCTGTTTGCCACTTGTCTCCTCGGCGATCTCCAGACGAAACAACTCTCACGACACGTCAAATCTTCGCCGAAATCCGCCCTTTCGCAGGATCTAGTAGATTCCGATATGGGCGCGGTTCTAATCTGAGCGGGGCCGATCCGAGAACGAATCACGCTAAGACGATCCTCGGCAATCTTCCCTTGCTCCAAATTACAATCACCATACGTGGATAAATCGTGTCCCAGAGCGTCTTCTTCGTCCCCGATTCGGGGACTTCGACCACTTCTCATCCTCGCCTCGGGCTGTTCCGATCCACCATCGCGAGGAGGATCGTAAGTCGTCCCCGTCGAGAAGGACAACAACTCGCCGCGCTGTCGAAAAGCCTTCTCCGAAAAATCACAGCCGTTAAAATGATTTTCCCAGTGGCGATTCCCAGTCGGGACGTCGCCAACCCTATCGATCCTCGCCACCACGGAGATGGGACGATACCGCGCGACGTCCGGCTGACTCGTCCTCCCCTTATCCTTATCCGAATGCTGATCTACACCGTGAACCGTCTTTTCCCGCGCGACGCTCGCGAAAGGAGGAGGAACGGGCCAGTACGAGGTTGTAGAGCAATATTTACTTGGCCCGTATCTCGATCCGGCAAAGTTCATCGATTCAGGAAGCGGTCCGATTTCTCTCGCGGCTTCCAAGGACTCGATCGCCGGATAGGATTCCCGTTTGGCCGCGGGATCTTCATCTTGATTTATAGAACGGGGACGGTGCAACCAACGGTCGCAGCACGGATACTGATCGCACCGAAGGTACTTGGGGTTGATCTTCA
>NW_006263321.1:341118-346791 GCF_000469605.1 Apis dorsata | reverse complement strand
GGCGGAAGCGCGATGTGGAGGGCCTCGGCGGCGTGGAGGAACGCGTTGAGACGAGGGCGAGGGACCGTCGCGCTTCCCGTGTACACGAAGCCGAGGATCGCTGCCAATTCCGGGGCCTCCACCCCTGCAAGGATCACCGTGATGGGCTCGCAATGGGTGGACGTTTTGCTGTGCGCGAGCAACACCTCCTGAAAGAGAGAAAACAAGGTCGAAACTGGATTATTCGATCGAGAGAGAGTTTCGCGAATACTTTTAACGAGCATTCGTGTCTAGATTATACGCGAAATTGTGAAATTTCGCTGCGACGTGGCCAACTTCCTGGCTTCGGAGTTGGACGACACGCTGCATTCCACGCCGAGAATTTAAATTCCGCGTGTGCGTTCCAGAGGGGAGACCTCTTTCGGTTCTGGGAAAAGGTCAGAGATGATCTCGTATCCTAGATTCGTTCGTTTTAAAAGAATACTCTCGTCTCTGCTAATTTTATTCAACGTGCGGCCAAGAAAAAATTTAAGCGACCGTTTCTTGAGATTTTATAACGCGATGAAAACGGTCTTTTTCGCTAGATGAATTTATCATAAGTTTATCTCTCGAGGCTTTAACGTAACTCAAATTTTATCATAGATCGAAGACAGTTTTAGTTGGGACGTTTACTTTCCTTAATGAGCTTTATAATTCTATTGGCCGTATAAAAAGAATTTTATATCAGAATTTATAAAATTTCATCGACTATCTGAAAAGATTTTACTTCTATCACGAAAGATATTTTAAATGAAATTATAACGAGTTCACCTCTTGATCTCATCTGTTCACAGAGAGACTTCATCTTATCTATATTATAAATGAATTTTCGCTCGAAACGAGAGCGAAATGAGTGGTATCCTTGCGATATCCTCTTCCAATGCGATTAGAACTATGCAACTATGTTTCTAATGCAACCGAACGCGTAAGTAGAATCGGTGCGAGTTCTTTAAATGGCTCGGCCGGATCGCGATCTACGTCCGTGTGCGCGATGCAAAACATTCAACGACGTAAGCGTTATCTTGGATCATAAATCTTCAGAATAGAAGAACGCAGAACGATCGTGCATTTCGAATTGGCAAGAAAAGAATATTCCGACTGGTTGTATGTGGTGAATGAGAAAATTAAATGAATCGAGATATTTAACCGTATATAGCATACGTGTAATAAGATTGTGAAAAGCTCGTTGTGATTATATAAATTACTTCAAAGATAATCGAATATTAAAAAGCAATAACTTAGAAAGATAAAAATAAGTAAAAAAGTTCAAGGTAGACTGGGTTAATAGGTTGTATGCCTTGTATAACACCGCTATCGATAAATTGCTCGTATATATAATAGTATAATATCATTTTTATGTTATATTTACAACAAAAAATAATGATTTTTTTGATTGCTTGATTGATATGTCCTTTTCGATTTCCTATGATTTTTTCTTATTATTTCGACGATTCAGAGATTCTAAACAGAAAGCAAAAGAATTGAATTTGAATGTAATTCCTCGAGTATAAAAATTTCGAGTCTGAACTTATCAAATGGACCAAGCCATTGAAAATGTCAAATGCCGCCAACTCTGTTATCAATTATACAATTTTTTACTTATTATAAATGCGATAGAATTAAGTATCATTGCTCAGAAAGCAATCTGTCGTTCTTTTTTACTATCGTACAAAATACATTAATAAATGCAAATAAATATATCGGCGAATCTATGAATAATCGAATATAAAAATAGCTGTAATTCTATCAGATTTGAATTTTTCATTTTTTTTCTTTTGGACTGCTGTACGTACAAATTAAAATAAATCCAAAAAATTAATGATATTTCGCAATATCGTTCGTAAAATGAATAAAATAGAATAATTTTCCATAATATGCGAGATATAAAATGGATATAAAAAAAAAAAATAAAATAAAATAGGGAAAAAACCCTAGAAATTGGTAAACATTACAAGAATTTAAAACGAAGAGAAAAACCAATTGAAAGTTTCGAACACTTTTAACACGTAATTCATAGTAGAAAATAATTTAAAAGATAAATTATTCGATATCAACGACTCTTTTTACACGTAATAAGAAACGTATAATTATTACACTAATTTTCTAACGAGATAAAACCGTGAACGATAGCACGACGTAAGTAATGGCCATCATTAGAGAACCGCGGTGAACTTTTCTTTGATGCATAACCAACCGATGTCACGATGAGAGAAGCACGCGGATGGAGAAATGGTTGCCAATCGATTTTCGTATCTCGAGAAATCATTTTCAAACGTATATACATAATTACCTAACCCATAATTCTGTTTTTCCTTTTTTTCCCATCTAATAAAATATAGCAACACCTAGAGAATTCCATGAACATTCTGAAAATAACTGTTCCATTAATCTATATTAAAATTAGAACGACGTGGTTAATAAGTTTCCGCTTTTTTGTATGAATAAGGTCAAATTAATTAGAATTAGCAACAACGTGGTTATTTTCACTACCATTTTTTGCTGGTACGATTATTTTTGCGAGAAATGTAGAAAACATTTTATTTCTTTCACTTTCTACAATTTCCGGTATTAAATAATTAGTAGAAATCAGCTCGATATCGACGAATTCACGATTATATTTTATATACATAATACCTTTCCATTTATAATCAGATTAACTAGTCTCTTTTTCTATTCATTTTTCCTATCCATTCTATCATGAGATATGATGCATCAAAAAGAGAATTAGTTTTCGAATATTTGTTTTATAACCAATGAATGAATTGAATGAAATGTTAGTGTGGCAGATTTAAAGTAATTATTGTATTAAACTTGTATTAAAATTATATTAAAAAAATCAAAGAAAAATTTTTAAATAAAATTGTAAAAAATTCCTAATTATGAAAGTTTTGACAATAACAAATATTGAATTTGACACGAAACTATTGTGAAACTATTAGAAAATACAATTTAGATAATCCTATAGAATCAAAAATATCTCGATATTAGTTTTCAATTATATCAAATTAAAAATATCATTTAACATTGAAAAAATAAAAAAAATCTCTAAATATATTTTATCAATCATTTAACTAGTTGTAAATTATAAATTGAAATTATACACTTGTTGCAAGAAATGTTACACAAGATGTAGTTCCTGGATCATTTTATTATTTCTACTTTTAGTAAATAATCATCCATAATAATTAAATTATTCTATTAAAAAGCGGTACTATATTGTTGCATAAAAAATCTAACAGATGATATTAAAAAAAAATTGATTCGAATCGAGATCTTATATAAAATAATTTCCGATGTTATTGCACGTAAGAATTAATCATGGTTTTACATAAAAAGTTGAACAAATATATATCTGTAAAATTTTTGTTATACATTTAATATAATATTAAATTGTTTTACAATTAATTCTATTTTTAATTACTAAGATTTTGCAACAATTCTTCAATGATTTTTTCATATAATATTATTTATCATTATTTATCATTTATTTTCATTATTTATCGTATATTTTTTAGAAAATATTTTGTCGATAAAATAGAAAAATAAAATAATTATTGAATAAATCTAGGATTGCGATGATTTAAATATATCCCATGTATATACATCCATTTTTATCGATTTTAATATCGATAAAATCTTAAAAGCTTTTTTTTTGTTAAGTGATTAGAAGAGCATGTATTAAATCACACTATATATATATATTTATTAAAAGAACATTTAATTTCATTTTATGAATTCATACTATGTTTTACCACTTATACCGTTAAATCTATAAAAAAATAAAAAAAAATGTTTTGCATGATTA
Source organism: Apis dorsata (assembly GCF_000469605.1). Taxonomy (NCBI): domain Eukaryota; kingdom Metazoa; phylum Arthropoda; class Insecta; order Hymenoptera; family Apidae; genus Apis; species Apis dorsata. Next base: position 342,968 of record NW_006263321.1, on the reverse strand, counting down.
TCATTAATTAGAAAGAATTTAAAAATATTAAAAGTCCATTCGATGTGACTATTTGATTTTAATTTTAAATTTTCGACTCAAAACGAAGATAAACACATTCCATCGTGTCATCATTTTTCAGTTCTCTAAAAATCAATTCACCTATTAATTTCTTGACTAATTATTATTAATTGATTCAATTTGTGAATCCAAGATAATAAAATTATTAATTAATTTCAATGAAGAATTTGATGGAGATTACAATATTTATATATGTACTGTGATAAAAAGATGATAAGTACACACATATACATATATATATATATATATATAAAATAAATCAAAAAAAATAATGAATGAAATTTTTTATATATCGTTCAAAAATATTTAAATTATAAATAGGAAACAATTTTTAATAAAAAAAACGAATTTTACAATATAAATACATAAATCTATAATATATCTATACAATCTTAAAAATATAATAATTAAACAAATATTTTAACCAAAATTTTCATTTTCTTAAAGATAAAATATAAAACAGTGAATGGAGTAATTTCAATGCATTTATAAGAAATAAACGAGCATAATATATATATATATCTATATATATATATATATATATATATATATATATATATATATATATATATATATATATATATATATATATATATATATATATATATATATATATATATATATATATACATTTATAGTTGTAGTAAATAGTTGCAAAAAGATAATTTCATTTTTCATTTACAAAAGGCACATTGTACATAGAAAAAGATCAACAGCTTGCATACACGAGACACGTCATTCATTCTTGTTTATGACAATTCCCTAGAGAGGCGACAACGTGTACTATCTTGAATATAGTGAATCAACTGCTATAAAATAGCTGCGTGCAAGTATTTTAATGGTACCGTAAGCCGCTATCTGGTAGATCAAGCGCGGCATTTAGCATGCATCAACTGGCTTAACGCGTACAGTCCTACGTGCTAGAAGCTCTCTTGTGCTCTTTTCAAGTGACCGAAACGGTAAATGATATCATTAGAGTGCACTGACCCACGAATATCGAGATAGATTATCAACATACACATATATTTATAAATGCCATTGAGTTTTTCCTTATAAAACTGTCTATCAAGATAGTATTTTAAAATATATTCTGTTTATCGATTAATTGATGAAATTAATTATCTTAATTATCTTCACACGCATTTTGTTAATTACAAGAAAATTCTAATTTCAATTTAAAATTAAATGAATGCTTTATCTCGAAATTATAATTTTTAATATTAATATTAATTCCAAAATTAATATGGAAATTACGACAATCATAGGTTAAATTATTAAAAAACTAGTTTTGATATTCTCATCATCAATCTCTAAGATTAAAGATGGAGGAGTTATTCTGATCGAAGATTAAGTAACATTGTTTTTCTTCTTGATTACGAAATGATTCGCTGTGCATGGAGACACATTAGATTTCTAATTCAACTACCTATCGTTCCAGCTACTTTTCCATTTTGTTCGTCAATTATTTCAAACGTAAAACACGTTCCATCGGATTTTGGCGTTGACCATCTAAAAATGGTTCGAGTCAGGAAGCGTGACATTGAACAGTAATAGCCCATACGCGATGCAAAGAAAATTTCTGGAATGGCATAAAATAAAATGTTTAATTATTTAAGTCATCGACGTAACAGAGAGATTGTAACAGAGTGTATAATATGGCAATTAACCGGATGACGAAAATGGTAATGAAAGAAAACGAATCCCGTAAATAGTATTCATTATCGACCGGTTAAACGTGAAATCCGAAATTAGCAATATCGAGACAATTTTGTCATTTTGTATGTTTGTTT
>NW_006263321.1:318088-340967 GCF_000469605.1 Apis dorsata | reverse complement strand
GAGAGAGAGAGAGAGAGAGAGAGAGAGAATGAAATAGAAAAGAGAAAAAGAAAAACAACAAATTGTATGATACATGAACTAAGAACTTTTCACAGTGGAGATTTGCAAGATGTAATTTTTAAGATAAGTTCTCCAATGTTTACTGGGTGAGCAATTGAACTGAAAACGATTACCAGAAAATTGTAGACTAAGTCGACAAGTAAACTAGAAACTTTGCAAAGATGTGGGATAAAGCATGATGATTATGTAATGGCATGGATGGATTAAAGTTCGATGAAAAACATATCAGCAAATAGAAAGGAAAAAAGAAAAAAAAATAAAATCTATTTCACGTATCTATCGTTATGGAAAATATATAAAACCTACCATCGAATATTTAAAATTAAAATTAAAGTAAATTGTAAAAAAAAGTAATTGCTTAGAATAATTTCATTATTATTGAATATTATTTAATAAAAGAATAAGAGAATATCTTTTGATTTCTAATTCGATTTGAATCAATTAGCATCATGATGATATGAAAACTGAATGATTAATTTATTCTGTTTGAAGATTAATTTCTGTCTTTGTTAGAAATCTAAAATTATCATTATAATTATTTTAATGCATACTCATTGAATATATCATAACAGAAATTAATGTACAAATAGATAAATTTTAGACCTATGATAATTTAATTATTTCAATTAATTTTGTTAACGTCTAAATGATTTTTAATTAAGAATTAAAAATTAATTTATAAGTAGCATTATTCTATAAATTTTTTGATTTATAATTTGATTTATAATTAATGCATATTTGTCTCATAACTACATTTCATATGTATGAAATACTTTCCTGTTTCTTGTCAATTTCTTAGAATATCCTTTTCGTTTCAAGAAACATATTATTAACGATAAATTCTACGCATTTTATTAAATCAATTTAATAAATATAATCATCAACTTTGTATTTTATGATTTCAATGACTAGACTCTTCAATCATTAGACTTTTAAAATGCAATTTTATTGAGATTATTCGTGTTTATTGATCTTCTTTATTCGTATGTTTAATATTTAATATTTAAATTATTAAAATATTATAACATAATGAAATTTATTAACGAAAGTAAAGTTTTTAAAAAAACGAGAAGAAAAGAAAAAATTAATTTCAATTCGTTTTCATTATCTATTTAATTTCACATAAAGCGATTCTATTTGTATCGTTTATTATTCTAATTGAATTAGAATATCTAATATCTAATGGTTAATGATTAACGTGATTCATCATATCTTTAAACAGAAATTAAATCATTTTATGATGGACTTTAATCTTCATTAGTTATATTATAAATATTTGATTACAATCAATATATTTAGAATAGTATTTTTTTCATATGCAAGCAAAGAAGTTACATTTATGAATGGTCGATATAATATATATGCGTTTCTTTTTTTATTTTTCAGTATTTGAAACACTATTGCTCCCGTAAGTAGCAATAATTTATGTTTCTTATTATAAATTTAATATGATATTACTATTCTATATATTATTCTATATAATTATTGATATTAGTAAATTAATTATTAACTAAATCATTTTAAAACAAAACATTTGCATAACACACTTATATTTGGATAAATTTTGATAAATTTCTTATTGTATCTTGTAAATTTTATTATAAAATTATCTTGTAAATTACAAAATTTTTTCTTTCTATTAAATTCTCAAAAGTGAAATATAACACTGACCTGTAAATAAGGACTGGCAGCTGAAAGAACCAAACGATGTGCCAAGAATTTTTGTCCACCAGGACAACAGAGAGTCACATCGGCAAATCTTTGGGACAGCATCGCTTCCTTTAGAAATTCTCCAACATCCGGTGTCCGTCCAGAAACTCGGATAACTTCTCCCATCATGCTCCAATTTGATTACGATAACACACTAATTTTTATATTTTTCAGTCGGTTTAAAACAATTTGAAAAATCACCATGTGTTCCAGTTTCTTTCCATAATATGTTTCATTAGCAGAATATGTTTGTTAAATGACGTCAATTAAGATATGATTCCATTTTGTTGATTCACGTTTCACTTTAAAACACTGATTTCTTTATTATGCGTATCCATATGATGAAATGATCAAGAATTGTTATTGAAGTTCATTGACGTTATAAACGAAAATCAATTATCTGTAGAATAATTCCGATGTCCAATATAACCAATGCTACAATAGAAAGAAACAAATTCTGATCAGATATAAATTCTAATAAAAAGTTTGTAAAACTTTTAAAATGATTCGATATTCAAAATTTAATTTATTCAAATAATTTTTCTTATAACTTTTTATTCATATATATTTTTCTTATAAAATGCAGCTGATATGTAATTGATAATTTTTCTTGATGGTTTGATATATTTAAAACATTTTATAAAATATATTATGACTATTAATTTTAGAAAATTTCATAATAATTATTTTTAATAAATTTAAATTTTATTAAAAATAAATAATTAAAATATATATAAAAATCTTCTCCATTCATAGCTCAAAAATAAACAATAATATTTTATTAAATATAAATATGATTTGCAATATTCTGTGTATCACAAATGACAAAGTATATATATATATATATATTATTTATTTATAAGCTATAAATATCCACGTGTAGAGAAATAAATTGCCTAATAATTTCTAGAGTGAGATATCATCATTTATATTATAATAGCAGAAATTGATGAAGGCTTATATTATTATTATATTAGTTTACTACTTGATCTAGCGGTTTAGTGGTTGCAGACCACGACTAATACCATTGTACTGTGAAATTAGTTTGTGGCCAAGAAATTGATATTCTATAAGATAACACCCTAGCAAAACATAAAACACGTAAGTAGATTAGACCCTGTCATATGCGTGGTTGAAAAATTTCTCACGTGTTTGCGATTTTAATATATACTAATATCACTTTGCATATGCTTATCAATTAGAAATAAAAAATATTATATTCTTAAAATTTTTATAATTAATATAATTTACTTTTAAGATTATTATATTTTTAAATTCTTAAAGTTTTTGGAATTTTAAATCCTTTTTCAATATTGAATTTTCAGAAAATCGTGAATTATTATGTTTTTCAATTTCCAAATTTTTTAATTATTTAATATTTAGATTTTGAAATCTTTGAAATTCATAAATTTTCACATTCGAAAAGTTGCATAGAAATAAACAAAATATATATATACTAATTGTAAGATAAACTTATTAATCTCCTATTAAAGAAATTAACTGCTAAATTTATAATCACACGTATACTTGTTCCCTTGTCAAATAATTGCCAAAATGATTTAGAACGATTTGGTAGTTTTGATACGTTTAGTTGTTATTACAATAAAAACACTAAGCTTTCAATTTGTATCGATACGGAATTATTACTTTCAAATTTGTTTAAATTTACAGAATTAAAACAATTAAAATACAGAATATATAGAACATAAATTGAAAGATCAATCTTATTGCAAAATTAATATTTTATATTAATTATTGTAGAAACATATATATATATATATATATATAAATGTTAAATATTCTAAAATTATTTATTAATTATCATAATTTATTCAAAAGAATCAATGATTAATGAATAATTATGTTAAAAGATTTCAATATTGTTTAACAACTTAAAAAATAATTTGCAATATTTTTAATAGAATAAAAACGAAATGTGTTCCATTAAGTACAGCAAAATGTTTCTATAACGCATAATTTATACATATATTTAATATTATATCCGTTACTTGTTTTTTAATTCGAGTTATATTTTAAATTAGATTTGTATAACCTATATATATATATATAGAATATTACACATTATCACAATAATATGAGTTAATTAAATTTCCATACCAAATACTTATTCTCATAATTAATTAATTGATCACTAATTAATTAATTGATTAATCGTGATTATACAAATTTCGGTATAGTCTCGATATTTTCTTCATATTTCTATTATAATTGTTACGTTATTGCAAATCAATTTATGCTATAATATTATAAAATAATTTGTTAACTCGTAAATTTTGTACAAGTTTTTGTATATATAATGACTTTTATCTTTGATTTTCCATTACACTATTTTTCCTAACTTATTATCAATATAGAAATTTATCAAAATTTGAAAATTTTTACATTTATCTTAGAATTATATAATTTTATTGTATATTGAAACATATTTATCAATTTGTTTCACACACTTCGCTACCTTTATACACTCCATATAATTTTAGAATTCATTTATTTATATCAATCACTTTGTTAAATTGTACTATACTTTACACTACAATAACAGAAATCATTCGATATTCAATATTCAATTATTTAAACTCAAAATTTGTAAACATCTTTATTGATTTGATATTTCGATAATCGAAACTTATAATCGAAAGAATTTAAGGTAAAAATTTTAAATTTAATAAAAATTTAACAAATTTATCAAAAAACATAGATTTATTAATATTATACAAGTAAAATTATTTAAATGAATGTTTAATTTTTATCATAAAAAAAACACTCTCTAAGAAATGTTCACTTTCGTTGATTCCAATGCAAACATTTCGCATTGCATCTAACCTCTTTATGTCGTAAATGTAATTGATTAGTTCTTTAAGAAATTGTTTAATCATTTATTTTCATTATTTTTTTATGTTTTCGGCAAAAAATCATTACAATAAAACAATTAAAATTAAAATATCAATCAAAGATTTTGTTGTTAGATAATAATCTGTTTCGAAAGAAGATATTTCCGTGAGAAGAAAGTTTTCAAAAGGGATGACAGATAAAATAACTAACCGTAGAGAACGCGTTTTTCTCAGATGATTCAATATTGTACGTGTTAAAACAAATATAAAAATCCAACATGATAAAACAATATGCAAAATAAAATGAGAGTTCACTGAGAACTCGCGGTAATTCTGTGAATCACAAAATGATTACGAGATACCCGTCGCTGAACAACTCAGCACGGCGACTGCCATATGAAATCTTCAGGTGAGTAGAAACCACCTCTGCTCCTTGCAGTCTCTCAACGGAGAGAGAACTCGAAAGAACTCCTCCCATATCAATGTTTTACTCCCTCCTTAAAAACTTACGTTTCTCATTTTGCTACCACAAGTCACCAACTATGACATCAATTCAAATTGATTAAGTAGAATATAATTATTGTAATTTTTTCAATATTATTATTATTTGTAAATTGAAGTTTCCTAATTTCGTTGTATTATTTTTTTTACAAAAAATTTGATTATTTGGTTAACATGTGCATAAATAAAAAAATATATTGCAATAAAAAATATTAAAATCGAATAAATTACATATTTTAAAAAAAAAATTTTAATTTTTATTATAATATATAATTTTATTAATATATATCGTCATAATTTATTATTTGATATTTTGTAGGAAGAAGAAAGTAGAAATCTATATATATGTATATGTATCAAGATTCCATTAAGAGTGATTCGATTTTAAATAGGATTCAATTGCTATTTTGCATCAAGAAATATTGATGAGCTCTTTAAATTTTTTTAAAAAATCATTTACGATTAAGTTAATCATCTACAATAAAGTTAATGTATCAAGATTTATAATTCTTAAATAGAAAATATGTAAAAAAAAAGATTTAGAGTGAAAGCGATAACATCATGTCGCAATTTGCGTATATTTTAAGGAATGTTTTATCAGGATGGTAATTAAGCGAATACAAATATTCATTTTCATTTATATCGTTCAAAAGAAACTGACAAATCCCTAACCTATCTTATTATCCATTTTACAGAATTTCAAGAATTTAATTCAATTATTAAGAATTATATTAATTCATCTATAAAAAATAATCATATTGATTAATATTTAATTAAAATATTCTGTATCCAATAAATTGTGAAATCCATAATTTCGATACAAATTCTGCAAAAGATTTGTAGGACATTGCTAATTTCGTCTCAAACACGTGGTATTCGCATGTAACATTAAATTTGTTAACACAAAGTGAGAATGTTTTCCAAATTGATTATCGGATAAATACAAGTTGTGTCAGTTCCCGTTTTACTCATATATTAATCTCGTTGATATTCATACATTTATATTATGAATTATTGAAATTCTAATTTCTCAAATTTTTATTTGTACTATTATTATTATTGAAATAAAGGAGACACGTAACATATATATTTTCATACTAATTTCATTTCTTTTGTAAAAAAATATTAATTTATTTTAATAATATCTTGATAAGTTACTTAATAAAACTCATATCAATGATAGATTAGTTTTTAAGAAATCACTTTAATTATAATATAATATGTGATATCGATAAAATTTATCGATTATTATAATGACATTTCATTTCATAATTATATCGATAAAATTTTAATTTCGAGTTTGATATCGATATTTATCGTCACTTGTTTAATTTGATTCTTTTTAAATAGTTCATCGTTTTTATTGCGTTTGATTTTAATAATTTGCAAACGATCTTAAAATAATGAGCACAGATACAAAGGTAAAAACATGGTCACCTGCGGTTCCTTGTAAAATTCCAGACAATATTATATCTTCACAATTCGCATCCCAAAAAGTGTTTATACCATCTTATGAAAAGTACGTAAATTAATTAAATTATAATTAGATTCAATATTTATATTTTTTTTATTAATATATTAGAGAAAAACGTCCTTGTATAGAACAATTATTAACGAATGAATATCAACGCATATGGTGGCAAGAAAAGGAATTATGGGACAAAAGATACGGAACAAAGAAAACTACTAAACAATTATTGCAACGTATGGTAAAATAATAATATAAAATAAAATAATAATATAAAAATCTTTTTTGATAAGAACTTATACCATTTATTTGATAAGAAATATTTATATAAAATATTAAAATATTATATAAAATATTATATAAAATATTATATAAAATATATAAAATATTATATAAAATATATAAAATATTGATTAAGTTTATAAAAAATAATTTTATATAACTTTTATTAAAGATTATCAAAAAAAAAGTAAAACCTGTAATCGATATATTAACAAAAAATATAAAACCAAAAAGGAAGAAAGGAACAACAGTAACAAAAATAGTCCAAACAAAAGAACCAAGAGATATTACGGAAGAGAAAGAAAAAGTTTCTCCGAAAAAAGAAAAAACACCAGATGAAACCAATGAAAATAAAAATGAAGAATCAATACAAATTTCATAAAAAATTACCGCTATCTATATTCAAATTTAAATTCAATTTTTAATTCTATAATAATATATAGAATACATTAGAATACTGTGGCTCATAATTCAAGTTCAATGTTCATTGTTATTATTATTCGAATTTGAAAAATCGCAATAACTCTGGTGCAATGTTTATTAATATTAAATTGTATTTATTTTACTTCTATTCACGAAATATTTTTTGTATTTAGAAAAAAAATAAAAAATTTTAATTATTTTTAACTAAACCATGAAAAAGAATGTTATTCGTCAATTAATTAATTGCTATTCTTTGATTTTTCTACAAGGAAACTGAATATAATCCTACCAAAAATAGATATAAAAAAATAATATTTAAATTCAGAATATAATAACAATCATATATTAATGATCACTTTAAGAAATGATTATATAATTTTAATGATATTTTTTTATTTTTACAAAGATTTTTTAATTATTACTTACCAATCTGTTCTAATATGATAAGATTACATAAAATCGCATTATATATGATTGCACGTTGAAAAACGAAAGTGGAAAATGCTGATGCAATTAGCAACTATAGTTGAGTTTGATTTTCAGCATGAATAGAATTAATTTTTATGGGGAAAAAGAATGTCGTATTCAGATTTCAGTTTTTCAGATTTTAAGTTTTTCGCAATTATATATCATAAGATTTATTTTATTTTATAAATACTAAACAAATAACACTTTTATTTCTCTTAATATTTAAAAAAAATATATTTTAAAATATGTTAAGTATATGTAAGAGAAAAGTATTTATTTTATAGTACTTATCTTCCATTGTTTATTGTATTACTTTAAATATTACTTTCTTGTTCTCTCTGTATTACTTTAAATATTACTTTCTTGTTTAAATATTTTATGTATATTCATTTTTTATTTTTTTTTTAATCTTGAACAATATTTTTGAAAGAAAGGTCCACAACTTATTCAAGGTAAACAACATACCTCTATCTATCAATTAACTACCTGATATTTCATCTATAAAATAAGATGAAATAATCAACATTATTGCATCATAATGAATTTATTTATAAAATAATATATTTTCTATTTTAAATAATAATATAATAGCAAAAATATGCTTTATGATAATATTCTTCTGAAATATCAAAAAAATATCGTCAAATATGTATTAAACAAATATATTAATAGCAATATATAACGTAATTTGCAAAAAATGATATATTTAAAAAGTGCTAAATTTATTTTTTATATATTTTTATATTTTCAATAAATTTTAAATAAATTTATTTATATTTTTTAAAATTAAAATTCTGAAAAAGACTGATTGTAATAATATATCAATCAATTTAAATTTTGAATGAAAAAAATTCTTATATTTATAGATAAATTAAAATATGATTAAAAATCAAAATATTGTTTTTATTTCCATAAAAAGAAGAAAAAAATAATATACAAAATAATATAACAAAATTTAATCACAAGATTTATTAATTGTGAATTAAAAAATAAAACAGATTACAGTTTACAATTCTATGTATATATTTGAATCTATCTTTAGTCATTTCAGCATGAAAAAAACAACATAACTACGTACGTACAACTTCATTCGATATCCTTCGAATATAATGTTACAATTCGTGCTAGGCCATATTTCATTTCTATCATTTTGTTGCAAAACTAGATATTTAATTACGTTATACTACCGCATTAAATAACAACTATCGACAATTATTTTCTATATGAATGAAAGGGAAATTGAAGTAAATTATCAAAAGTACAAAATGTAATTTTGTACTCGATCGTACATATCTACTATGCTACTTTAACAATAGAAAAAAATTAAATTTATAATGAAAAAAATTGCATAGTTTAAATACTATGTTTGAGAATTATTTATTTTTAAAAATATTAAAATTGAATTATTACTATTGAATTATTACTATATTGAATTATTACTTATAATGTTACTTTTTTCATATATTTTTTTATAAATGTATTGCATTATAAACCAATATAATAATTATTAATAAATATTTATTAATAAATATTAATATATATATATTTATTAATAAGTTTTTAAATTTATTTATCAAATATTAAATATATACATATTTCACAAATTGGCGCGTGAAAGATGACAGTGCTGCCGTCTGACAGAGAATAATATATTCCTCAGCACCATTTTAGTTCATTGAAACGGTTAGTCATTTCGAAAGCGTTGCAATTCGATAAAATGTATTCGAGAATATTTTAAGAATTTTATTTCCTGGTCTAAAAAATCCGTGGTAATACAAAAGTTACGGCAACGGAACGTAAAGTGTACAATTGTTTAAGCAATTCTGATTTTGTTCTTCGGTATGTCAGAAGGCGAGGCTACAGCGTCGCAGAAGAAACAGCAGCCATTTCAACAACAGCCACAACTTGGAGTAGGCTCAATGGCGAATATGGCATGGCAATATCCCTCGCCAAACAATATCCATAATATGTTTTCTCCATATTCAGGGTAATTACTGATTGCAGATTTAATTATAAAAATTATTTTATAAGTACATAATGAACATGATATTTTGAATAAAAAAATCTCATAAGCGTATTAACAACGCATATAGGTGTAACATTCAATGATTTAATAGCTTCTTACTTTACCATTATTTTTACATTTTTTATGCTTTAAAAAAATAAAAATAAAAAATTAATTAAATTAAAAAATAATGTTAAAAACGAAAGAAATGAAATATATGTGATATATATTATATATGATGTATATAAACATTTTATAATAGCCTAATTTTAGATTAATATATATATATATATATATATATAAGAAATTATAAAATTGAATATTTCATAAACAAAATAAATTGCAATATATAGTGAATCAAAACTAAAATAATTACTTTTATATATAATTTTTTTTTTATAGACAATTGTATGGACCAGGGTATCAAAGCGTACCTCATCAAGGACAAACATTTAGTTATTATCATGCAATGATGCCTGGATATGGACAACCTTTTACTCCACAGCAGATGCAACAGCAGCAGCAGCAGCATCAACAACAACAACAACAACAACAACAGCAACAGGACAACAATCAAGGAAAGCAGTTACATCAGCAACCACCAGTACCTGGAACTCCAATGTCTTTGGATGATGATTCTGAACTTCCTCCTTTACCTCCTGGACCTCCACCATCTGTACAAACATCTCAACAACATAATAATCAAGTACAACCAACAATACAGCCTCATCCAGGTTATATGTATAATGCATTTTCATATGGTACTTGGAATGGAATGCATAATGATATGTCTCGTAAGTTTACTTTTCATAGAAAATATAAAAAGGAAAACATTTTCATTTTATATATAAAATAATATTTTATTTTTATCTTTTTTTGTTTTAGAATATAATAATCAAATTCGTTTCAATGTATACAACAAAAAGAATGGTTTAACCTTTCTCTCTCCATCTGGCAATAGTGGAGCTGCAAAGAAAAAACGTAAGCGGAATAAAAATTTAGCAGCTCAGTTCAACAATAGCTTTCAGGCAAACAATTCAACGACGAATTTTGTACCGGGTCCTAATCTGAAGACCGAGTTACCACCTTTACCTCCTGCACAGCGTGAAGTAGTGGCTCCTCTTCCACCAACTGAAGAATCCTCCACTCCTACTACACCCACTATCACAACTGTTAATAATACAATTCCTAGTGCTGGTACACCAGCTGTAGGTACTCCCTCTATTGTGACAAATCCCAGCCCAGTTGGTGATTGGCCTGACAGCTTGAAGAATTATGTAAATAGGTGTTATGAAAAATGCAAAACAGCAGTGGACAAGGATCAAGTTGAGATTATATTAAAAGGAAAGATTACGCGCGCCGCGAATGATGGCTCACTTTGGGTGAAAGATTGGGACCAAGAACCTTTGCCTAGCATTCATAGTGAACGTATGACTATGACGATAAAACCTCAAAAACCGGCCTTGAAATTAAATAATTTACCAAATCCACTGATAAATGCACAGGGAGGCTTGCGCAAGCCAGGTCTCTCCACTTCTCTCGGGGCTCGGCTTGGCGCTCGTCTCTCTGTGAATTACAAACGATCAAGGTCGAGAACTAGATCAAGATCAAGATCAAGATCAAAATCAAGATCGAGGTCGAGGTCGAGATCGAGGTCAAAGTCGAGGTCACGTTCAAATACACGTAGTCCACCATCACGAAAATACAGACGTAGTACATCGTCGTCGTCGAACGTTAGTGATCGGGAACACGATTATAAATCATTAAAAACGAAAAAATCTACTAAAAGCAAACCGAGTCACAACAGCAAGAAAACAAAGAAGACTAAACAGATGAAATCACATTTCTATTCAGAATTTGGTTTAGCTACAGGAAACACTGAGGAATTAGGATCCAAGGAGAAATTACAGCAACGTGCTGCAAGATTTAACGATACTATTTCTAGGACAGTCAGCAATGGTGTTAAAGATGATTCTTCTACAGATTTTGATTTTACTGGACTTCACATTGTTGGAATATGCAAGGATATAGAAAAACCATATTTACGTTTAACATCTGTAAGATTTTTTTTTTTTTATCAAATTTTCATCAGTCATCAAATTTATTTGAAATTAATCTAAAATTGATTTAAATATTTGTTATATAGGCTCCAGCTCCGTCCGCTGTTCGACCGGTAAGTGTACTCCAAAATTCTTTGGCACATGTCAAGAAACGTTGGGTGGCTGATCAGGACTATAGATATGCTTGTGATCAACTTAAATCTATTCGTCAAGATCTTACCGTCCAAGGTATTCGAGATGCATTTACAGTCCATGTATATGAAACACACGCTCGCGTCGCTCTAGAAAAAGGAGACCATGAAGAATTCAACCAATGTCAAACGCAATTAAGGATGTTATATCAAGATGTTGGTGGAGAAAATCGATGTGAATTTATTGCATATAGAATATTATATTATATTTTCACGAAAAATACTCAAGGTTTTTAATAATTCTATATACAATTTAATAACAATACAATATTTTTTATATATAGAAATTAAAAAATTAATATTTTTATTATAGATTTAACAACCATTTTAGCAGCTTTATCAACAGAAGACAAGAATGATGAGTGCATAAAGCATGCACTAAAAGTACGTTCAGCATGGTGGTTAGGCAACTTTCATGCCTTTTTCAAGTTATATACTTCTGCTCCAAGGATGGCAGCCTTTTTAATGGATTGGTTTGTTGCAAGGGAACGCAAGAATGCATTGAAGAGCATGATAAAGTCGTATGTACTAAACTCTTTAGAAATCATTCGTATTTGTTTTTATTAATAAATCTGTTTAGTACTTTACAAAAAATTAATCACAATGCAAAAGAATATAATCAATTGAAACATAACATAATTCTATATGATTAGATATATTTAATTGATAAATTGCTAGTTAGTATAGTTTTTTTAACTTTAAACTAATTTTATTTAATAATTTTTTTGCAATTTTTTAAAACTAATGAAATATATTTTTTATTTTTAGACAATCTTTAAATATATTTCTATAAATAAAATTGACAGAAATATATTTAATTGTTTTTTTTCAAATCTTAATGGATAAATACTATCTATTGTTAATTTGTAAAGAAATGGAAAACTATTTCAGAGATTAAGCTTTTCGAGAATGGGAGAAGTGAAAAATTGCAAATAATTTTTTTACCAATTATAATTATATATATAGATTTCTGTTACAGGACATCGTAGCCGAAAAATGACTAGTTTTGTAGTTATTATTTATTTTCATTGTACTATATATATATATACATATATATATATGTTTGTACATTTTTTATATACATATATTCAATGCATGATCTAACGATACATTTCTTCTGCTGTTTAGCTACCGGCAAAATTTGGCGGTTGATTTCATCGTAGCAGAATTGGCCTTTGAATCTTTGGACAAGTTTTATGAATTTGTCAATGAATTGGGGTTGGTTTATGCTGATCCTGAACAACATCTAATCGACTGCAAGACAAGCAGTGGTTCTGTAGGTGCTTGGTAAAAAAGCAACATCACTCTTTTTTCGTGGAAGATGTATAAACAAAAATCATTATTGTGCACATTCATAGGCACAAATTTGTGTGTGTATATGCATATGTTTTCCAATTATGCATATGTAGGTTTAACATATGCATATGCATGTGCATATATTTAATTACACATTGATTACTGATAATTCTTACCATCCCCTAATCATTGTTCTCTTCGTTGATCGACGTTACAACAGTCGAGCAACAATTTGTAAATGAAAGTTTTCCCCGCAATAATTTGTACATATACGTATCTCAATCTCAGCCCAGCGCAAACGAAGAATGCATTTACAGGCTGATGTGAATTGTACAAAAAAATTAGGATGACCGTTTTAAAGTCGTCCGTAACTACCTCAATAGACTTCGGTATGAAACCGAGTTCGTAGTAAATTACGAAAAGAGAGAGAAAACAATAGAAAGTTATCTTCAGAGAACGAATACTTCTTGTTTGGTCAGAACTTCAAATTTCTTTGATCACAGCTGATCAATTCTCTACAATTTATTCATGTCATATATGAATTTTTAGTCTTATTTCTGGTAATTCTTTTTCCAAACAAGATCCACTAAAAGAAATCGGATTTTTTTAACTATTTATCAAATCTTTTGCTCTATACAAGTATCTACGTTTCGTCATTTCGAAGAATTATCGATTCGTAGTATAAATTTGCAATTATTTCTACGATAAAAAATATAAAGAATTGGAATCAATGAAAATGAATATATGTAATTACTATGAAGGGTTTTTTGGTAAAAATTAAAATTATTGAGGGTTTGACAAGAAATTGGCATGCTCGACATTTCGTTGATGAAGAAAGAAGAGAAAAAACATGGGAAGAACAAGTTTTGATTTGGTGGTAACAACAACATGAAACATATGTTCTAAGAAAATGAAAATATTCGATGAATCGTGTTCAAGAATCAACAATTAGAAACTTTTAACGGGACAAATGCATATTGGTATCTAAATCATTCTCGTGTGTGAAGAGTGATTATTTTTATCTTTCTAAGTGTTTACTACAGGACAATGCTTTTTTTCCTTAACAGTTTGTTGTCGATTCTCGAGTGTCGAGAATTTTATCTTTATGTTTTATCCAAAACACAGGAGTACAGAGGTATATAATGAAAGAAGAAAGATTTCATTGTACGATCACATTTGAATATAGTGTTGTACGTAATAAATTATTTAATTTTTGAATATTATATTACTTTTTAATCTATGTTTAAAACCTAATATATTTAGATAAATCTAAATTATGATTTTATTATTAATAAACATAAAATTTATTATATATATTTAATATTTGAATAATGAATGATTACTAAAATCTATAATTTTTTTCTAAGTCATTAAAAATTATATTTTGATATATGACAATCAAATCTATTCCCAAATTATATATAGAAGTATAATGGATCTTTCATAAATCATAAATCTTCAATCATTTAATTTATAACATATGATTTTATATTAAAAGATTTAATTGATAATTAAAAAATAAATACATACTTTGCTATAACTCTTCTTTGTGTTAATAATTTTCTACATAGAACAAATGAGTTTATTTCAATTTAATATTTATTTTTACTTTAAAAATAATAATAATTAAATAATATATATAAAAATTTTTTTTATATTTATATGAAACAAAATAAAATTTTTATTATGTAATAAAAGTAATAAATGTTCAGAAAAAATTTAAAATAAATATATTGTATTAAAAAATACAAATTTGTTGCAATTAAATATATAATTGTTAATTATATTGCAGATATGGAAATTGAATAAAGCATATTTTAATTAATTAATTTCAATGATCAAAACCTGTTTTTTTATTGAATTTACAATGTGATAAATTTGTATAAGCAATCAACGCAATTACTTAATATAGAATTTTTTTAATCAGTTCTTGTGCATAAATTGCCAATAAAATTGTGCGATGTTACAGCTGAATTTTAGTTTTTAAATTCATCGCGACATAAAAATTTAAATTACATATTTCTCTTTATAATTTTTTTCCTGATCTCATATACGTGTAAATTAATCATTGTGTAATACATATAATAATTCTACTTCACACGTTTTCAAAACTATAAAATTCATTTAAAATTTCATTTAAAATAAATAAAAATATTACTATAATAGAAAATGAAACCTATGATTCAATAACATAATAACATTTTTTTTATTCGTTCCATTAAAGATCGAAAAAACTTGTCAACAAATGGAATTACAGTTATTAAATTGTTTCCAAATACTTTCACAGGTTTCGAGTATTTTAAAGAAATATGTTTGTGTAAAAGTAGCTAAGATTTGATCTCTATGACGCCTGTATAGCAAGTTATAAAGTACGTAATAACCTAATATATTACGAAATTTAATTATTCATTTTGCGTTATAAGAATTATATATGTTTTTGCAAAAATATATATCAATTGCATTATAATAAACAATAAAAATTCGTATAACAAAAAAATTCACAAAGAAGAAAGATAATGTTTTTAAATTTTAAAAGAATCATTTAAGCTAGATTTAAATTTAATTATTTAATAATAGTTGTAAATAATAGTTGTATTTTTTCAATTTTAAAAAAAAATTTTTTAATAAAATTTAGATTTGTTACGAAATTTTCAAATCACCATTTATCATAATATTCATAATACGATAAGTATAAATTTAATAAACAGTTATATATTATTTAACATATATAATTCTTAACACGACTATATCGTTATTTGATATGATACAATTACTTACATTATTCAAATAAAAAATGTTAATAATGAAACGTACTAAAAAAAAATTAAAGGCTGATAATATCGCTGATACAGTAATTTATACGGATAGGGACACAAAACTATTATACTGGGTAATGTTGCGTTTCAAAATATCTGCACACGGTCCTAAAACTCGTTCAAATCTTGCTCTATCGAGTTTTACACATTTTAAAGGACCTCGCGCAACAACAGTTGCTGCCCTTGGCCTATCCAATAGTAATGCAATTTCACCTAAAATCAATAGAAAATTATTACTAGCATACCATTAAATTTATTTAAAAAATTTATAATTACTTAATTACATAATTATTAATAATAATTTGAAAATAAAATATACCAAAATAATCAGATGGTCCTAAACGACCAACTTCCGCTGGTTCTTCACCTTCTGAACGTTGTTGTAAAACAACAGCTGTACCCTCAACAATTATATAAAAATCTTCACCTGGTTCACCTTGTCGAACTATAGTCTCACCATCATCAAATGCCACTGGTTCTAAAGCATCAGCTACTGTGAGTCGTTCCCACTTATCCAAAGATTCTAAAAATAACAATTTTGTATAAAATTAATAATTTTAATATATTTTCATGGAACGTAATTGTTATTGAATAATAAACGTTATTTACCCAAAATTGAAACTCTGGAAAGGAATTCTTCGTACATCTTTCGTTTTCTTATAGTAGAACCCATAAGGATTCTTCGATAAGAATCTCTATCAATACCCCATAATTTCACATCTGTTTTTGCACGAACAGTTGCAGCACGAGGAGTCCCGTATATTAATGCAAGTTCACCAAAACTTCCACCTTCTCCTATTGTTGTGGCTAATTCACCATTAACAAAGATTTCAACTTCTCCTTGATCGATTACATAAAAATTGTCGCCTTCGTCGCCTATTAATATTTGACAAAAAATATTTGATTCAAGCAATTAAAAATACTTGGTTAATTATTGTTAATTAATTAATAACAGGTATAATGTATTCAATATATATTTTTTTAAGTACCTTGCCGAATAATTGCTTCTCCAGGCAAAAAAGTAACAGGGAACATAGCATCAAAAATATCAGAACGTTCATTTTCATCAAGATGAGCAAAGAGGACGTTTTTAGCAATTGCTTTACTCAGGGCAGCCATTGTTTTATAATCCTTAGGTACGACTTTTTTGACATAACTAGTCGCATCTTCTTCGGAGACTGGTTCCGCAGAGATGCCTCCTCTGCGTCTGGGAACTTGGGGACCTTGTTGCCCAGCAGGTATGTCCTCGGTATCCTCTGGACTAGTTGCAATTTGTTGTTTAGCATCATGAGCTTGTTCCTGAAATCAAAAAAAACGAAAGTCAATTAATTTTATTGAAATAATTTTTATTATATTCAATATATATTACACATATTTTGATTTTTCAAAGAAAGAATTTATCAAAGAAATTTTTTAAATTTGAAACTTTTTAAATTATTAAAAAATTTAATCTAAGAGAAAAAAAAAATAAGTATATATTGTTCTATTTAAGGAATATCCCTTATTCGATTAGATAATTTCATTTTCATATCTATTTTCTTTTGTTTATATCATGTAGATTAAAATATTACCGATTAGAAAATTCAACGCTGCTCATGTATTTTACTTTACTTGCCTGTTGCACCATGTCGAAAGCTGATGTTTTCTTATCTTCGATTTTATATCAAATCAATAAATTTTTTTTTAAACTTTTGCTTATTATTTATTTATTCCAAAACGATGCAACCCTGAAAGATTCACGTAAGACAAACAAGCCGCTTTTATAAGTCAATTTTGCTTAGACATGCGCAATGCATAATATTGTGCCCTTCTTTCAATGAAATCATATATTTTCAATTTCTTAAATATATATTGCAAATATAAACAATTGCAAATATATTAATTAGATCACAAAAAATATGCATTATTTTTTCCACAGAAAAATTTGATATGCCAAGATTTCTACTTTTTTAATTCATAGTTAATAATTTTTAAATGACAAATAATATAGTTTATTTTATTTTTAGCATTTTTAACTTTTTCCAATGATAAAAAATATCAAATCTTTAAAAATTATTCTTTTTTAATACATTTATAAAAATTTAAATGATTAATCTTTCAATAATAAAGAATAATGAAATACCTAATACTTACTATAAGATACCTACTATAAGATATTTTAAAATAAATTTCGTTATATAGTGAAAGTAAGTAAGTAAGTAAAAAAATTTCTATTAAATATTTTTATAAGTATCACTTTATGTTCTTCGAAAATTGACTACTTATTATAAAATTATATTGGATAAAATATTACACAGCTTATGAACGATGAATATCGATGAAAAGGTGAGCAAATAATGTCATAGGTCACTTGCCGTTTTTATAGATGAATGCCACCTTATAAATGCGCATATAATATAAAAACATTATAACAATATGATTTTTTTCTGAATCTTGTATATTTTATTAAAATTCAATTACAGTTAAAAACAAAATCGATGTATAACACATCGATGTATAACAAATTTTCATTTCATTCATAATTTTTAATTCTCATGAATTTTGGTAATATTTAAATATTCATAGAAGATGAGATTTTGAATTTTTTCTTACATATACAATCGTTAATTGGCCTTTTTGATATATTTACAAACATAATTATTATTACAATAAAATTTAGCATTAAGCAAAAATCATCACATTTTATATTTATCCAAAATATAAAACAATTGATTGAAATAACAATGATAAATATAAGGCATATTTTAAATATCGACAATTATAATAAATCGCATCTTTATATTGACTAAAATTGTTCACAAACTATTTGCAAACTGTGGAACTATTATATGGTATTCATATATATTAAACAATTCATAAACAGATTCTTATTATTTAGAAATGAATTTATTTAAATATTCACACTTTATTTAAACTTCACACTAGCAATTATGTTTTATAAGCTGTTCGTGAATAATAGTATGATACACATATTGTCAAGGACTTACAAGTGAAATTCAATATAGTAATAGCATCATTTTTTGCAAATATTTTAAAAACAAAGATTAACTGAAGATTGTATATAAGAAAAAATTGTTTGAAATTTTATTTTCTATAAAATATTTAAAAATCAAAATTTATAAGTTATCTATTTATATATTGATCAAAAATTTATATACTCATAAACACTAAAATAAATTAGGAGTTATTCGTTTTTTTTAAAATTATAGATATTAAATTATATTTATTTTTTTTAATTTATAGATTATATTTAGAAAAGTTAATCGATTAAATATTAATTTATATCGAATAAATATTAGCGATTACAATTGTTTCAAATTAATTATAAAAAAATTTTGTTAAAAATCAATTATAATTTTTAATTTTTTCTTTTATTACTCAGAATTATACAATATTATATTTTTATGTTAATAAATTCTTAAGCATTTGCAAACTATTAAACAACTATTTGTAACAATTGCACATTTATTTTATATTTTTTAGATTTTATTAACTGATATTAGTTAAACGAATTAAATTTTTTGAAATAAGCTATAATAAAATAATATCTTTACATAAATTATATGATAAACATATTAAGATGATTTGCATGATTTGCAGAAGAAGAAGATATGCAAAAATATATATTTGAAACATTTAAAATAATACTATTTTATGAAAGTTACGAATTGACAATAATATCAAATTTGAAATAGTAAAACAATAAAAATCAATTGATCAATGATTTTAACACGTGCTGAAATGATATTTGACATGCGTACAATTAAATATTATGTGCGTTATATCATAAAAAAAAATTCACATCTATCATTCGATTATTTTTAATAAATTATAATAAAATTCCATTTCATATTTCATGATTTATTTCTTCATAAAAATTGTATAAAAAAAATATAAAATATTATCATTGATTGTTGTTATTATCGTTGTTT
Source organism: Apis dorsata (assembly GCF_000469605.1). Classification (NCBI taxonomy): domain Eukaryota; kingdom Metazoa; phylum Arthropoda; class Insecta; order Hymenoptera; family Apidae; genus Apis; species Apis dorsata. The sequence continues at coordinate 320,903 of NW_006263321.1, read as the reverse complement.
TGCATAAATTGCTTAATAGTCATTAAAACAATAAGTAATATAAAGTGTCAAAGTAAATTTGAAATTGTTCCTTACTCAGTACAATACATTCAAAAATCGGAAAATTACATATAATTATATGCACAAATGATATTAATATGCACAAATGTTAAAACATATAAAATGTATATTGAACAATATAAATCTTGTATAAAATTCGATCATACCTCGTTCATTATTTGTTGATATTAATTCGATATTTAACACAAAATAAGCAATGTCTTTTTTATTCAATTATTATATAAATTTTTTCACTAACACTTGTTTCACATACTCGAATAATTGTAAACGAAAGAAACATACAAATCACAATTACGAATCTTTCCTGATCGCGCGTTATATATCTAATGTGTGTCGCTTGAATTTTCTAAGGTCTCGCTAAATTCGATTAATACGATCTTTCGTAGTATTTACTTGCAAAGTTGGTACTGTGTGCTAGATGATATTTTATGTTATAAAATAATGATATTTTTCGTTAATGCAAAATTGAATCGATAGATAATTTATTTAGAGATGAAATCCGAATGGATGATAACGTATTTCCGGTATTGCTTGTTTTAAATATATTATTGCAGCGCGCTTCGCACATTTTCGAGGACGACGCATTAAATACCTATACAACTTTTGTAGTTGTTGGCTAAGGTTGCGCGCTTAGTTATATTTCGAGCATATGCTATATTTAGAGCAGCCCCTGTAGTCACACATACTCTCTTTCGATATATGTGTTATACAGTAATAAGAACTGATGTCAAGTTTCTTTTTTTGTTGCTCTCATATTATGTTTATTTGAAATGAGAAATAAAAAATATTAATCATTTTATGCAATATGATTTTATCCACTATACAACACAAAAAAAAAAAAAGAAATAACCAAATATCCATTGTTTATGAAAATTTTAAATCTTTTTTAAATTCTGCAAAAGGATTTTTGCAGAATTCCAAGGAAAAAATATATATTTAAAAATTCTATATTTTTAATATAATTATTTTAAAAACATCTTTTTTCATTATAATGAGAATAAATTAAAATATAATATTGATTATTGTTAAAATAAATATTGCTTATAAATATTTATATATAAAAACACAAATATTTGATGATAAAAATTATAGAAAATAATAGTGTATAGTATTTTTATAACTAACAATATTTACCGCCATTCTTGCTATTTATCAACATCTACTTAAAAAAACTAATAAAATGAATATTGAATAAATAAATAAATAATCAAATAGTTAAATTAATATTAAAAAAAATATTTAAAATTTTGTATATAAATCTCTAAATTTTGTTTCGATTTATTCGTAATCACATTTTACGCTTTATTTTAATTCATTCAACAATAGCAAATTTTTAAATGGTTGTTTGTTTAGTAAAAAGTTCCTTATAATATCGAACATTTATTACTTTATTATAATATTAAATATTACGCACATATTTAATATATATATAAGATTTTTTTCTATAACAGCATTGATGTATCAAAGCATAATATACAAAAAGAAAATAAATAAATAAATTATAAAATGTCAAATTAAAAAAAAAGTAAATTATTAGAAAATATAAAACATAACATTATTTTAAAATTAAAATGAAAAAAATTAAATTTTTGTTACATTACTTTATTGCATTTTATTTATATTATGTTAAGTGTATTGAATACATTTTATTTTTATTATACAATAAATACAACTTTCAATTTAATTATTTTTTTTAATTATTTAATTATGTATATAAAAAATGTATTTAATTATAGATATATAATATAATTTTATTAAATATAAAATTTTTAATTATAAAATAAAATTTATTAAATTGATATATGTACATATATCAATCTATTTGTATTGATCAAAATAACTTGTTTATAAAATTGTAAATAAATTCTTTTTATAATAATTTTATACAAAATTTTGTATTAAAACAATAATAAAATAAAATAAAACAGTAATAAAATTTATTGTATAGTATAATATATATGTATGTAATTTTATTAATCTTAACATTTACTAATCCTTTGACAAATCTACAATATAATGTATACAATTTATCTAACATTTTGATATTTTTTTCTCACATTTATTTTACTATAAATAAATACTCATCTTTAAAGTAAGAGAAAATACATCATAAAAAATTAGATTACTAGATTTATAAGTAACGAGTTAAATAAGTAAAAAATAAGAAATCTAAGGTTATTTTAATAGGACATGATTCAATACATACCCGTTCCAGTTTTTGAAAGTATTCTCTCAAGAAAGATATGGGATTTTCAGGACGACCTACACACAGCTGCACTATACAGTCTTTTAAAACTTGTTGAATATTGTGTCTTTGTACGTATTCCTCGCACTCTCTTAAACTTTGCTCTTCTTCGAGATTCGCCGCCATATTGATACACGAGTTGACACGTTATAGCAAATACCTCTTCAACAATTCCGTTCTTGGCTTTAATAGTGTAAATATATTATTTCTTATAGATAACTTCAATTGTTTTATATAAAGAACATCGATACATCTAAATATTTATATTTCTCATTACAGTCTATAATTAACAAATATCTTTTCCGAGATTTTAATTTAATAAAGAATATTGATATTACATATATGTAAATTTGAAAATAAATTTTCTTTTATTTCATTTTTGTTTCAAAAATATATATCTGTAATTGTTTAAATAATTTAAATAATATAATAAATTTTTTATTGAAATTTAATAAAAAAAATTTTCTAACTCACTTCTATATATAAAATATTTTTTATACATAAATATTT
>NW_006263321.1:315913-317899 GCF_000469605.1 Apis dorsata | reverse complement strand
TAATAATATATTTATATATATATAATATATATATTATATATATAAATATTAAAAATAATGAAGATTTTCTTTCTATGATAAAAATATAAATAAAAATTCTCTACATATTATAAAACAAATATAATTAATAACATATATTATATATGGATAGGTGGTAGGAAAATTAAAAAAAATATTATAAATTTACATTTATAACTTTCTAACAATAATATATTTTAAAACATATTGTCAATGGGTGGATAAACATTATAATACATAAACTATATTTTAAAATATAAGATAAATATTTTTTGTATGTTTTCTTTGATAATTGTATTTCTGTAATCCCATATCATTCTGATGTCAATTTAAACAAAGTTTTTCATTATTTAAATAAAGAAAAAGAAGAAATGGGATTTCAGAATTATCAGTTTTAAATTAAAATATTATTTAAAAAATGTATATATATTCTATATACATAATGTATAATGTATTTAAAAAAAAAATATTTATATGTAAATATCAATACATTGTAGAATTCACAAAAATTATATTAACATTATAATGAATTTAATTTAAATTAGTTATAATAATATAAATTATATCATCTATATTAGTACTTATATTTATTAAAATTATATTTGATTGTATTATATTTTGATTAAAAATTTATCAAATTAGATATATTCTATTCTTTATATTTATATATAAATAAATATTTATTATTAAAAAATTATAGAAATTTTCGTGAATTCTTCAATGATTTTATTCAAAAAAGTAATTTCTTAAATAATAATTAATGATAAATAAATATGTTTATCATTGTTCAATTTTTATAGTTCAATTACTTATTTTACTTATTTAATCTAATTGTGCAGTTTTTTTTAATAATAATCTAAATTTAATTATAGAATACATGCGGTGTATATATGTAATAAAAAATAGCAATGTTATAGAATATTGCAACATATGCATTTAATAATTGCAATTGCTTTAGGAATATATTGATTTGTGTGCATGTTGGAATTACTGTTATGTTCTTTTAAATTGCAAATCTAACAAGTGATTGACTATGAATAATACTTCCCTGTATCTGAATTTTTTTTTGATCTTTCTAACAACATTAAAATTTATAAAATTCACCGCAATGTTTCTGTAATTAAATTCATTAATTAGTTGCACTTAATATCTAAATCATATTATTATTCAATATTATATGCATATGTTTATTTTATAAATAAATAACATTAAAAAAACATTATTTTATCAAAAATATTATAAAATACTAAAATGTAATAAAATAATTCTTTCTAAAGTGCCTTTTAGTTATAATAAATTATTATAATATTAAAAACTCTGATAACAATTTAGTAGTTTAGTTAGCTTTTGAGAATAAAACAAAAAAAATTAATTACATTTTATATAAAAACAATTTCTTTTATGATTGTTATTGTAATATATATATATTTATAGGCACTTTCTACAATTTTAATTGAATATTTTTAAAATGTGCAAATTAGAAATAAAATTTTTAATAATTTTTTTATTAAAATTCTATTAAATTTTTTTTATTAAATTTGTATATAAATGCTAAAAATATGTCTTTTTTAAATAGTAAATCATTAACCAAAAAAATTGAATAATTAATTAAAGAATAAATTATATATATTTATATATGTAATTATAAGCACATACAGTTTTATTATTTTTTTGAAGTGGTTATGATAAAATTGTCATATTTTAATAATAAAAATTGTGTACCATGATTAATATAAAGTGCAGTTTGTAATCTAAACAGCATTTGTTTTGTTTCTTGATTTATTATACATTTATTGCTCTAAATAGATTTGTAAATTGATAGATTAATTGCATATTGTATTATTGTAAATTGATAGAATAATCACAGAACGTGATATTTGTTTTAAGTAACTTTTAATGTAATTAATATTTTAATTTTTAAATGGGAATGAAATCATACAATCTAATAAGTTATCATAGAAGAATTTT
>NW_006263321.1:311792-315550 GCF_000469605.1 Apis dorsata | reverse complement strand
ATAATAATAATAATAATAATAATAATAATAATAATAATAATAATAATAATAATAATAAAAATATCTAATAAACAACATTTTAAGTCTATTTAGATTCATATTGAATGTAAAAATGAAAATTTATTAAAAAATAATTAAGAATTTAACTACTTATTAAATTTATTAATGCTAAGTTTCAATAAATTAATTTTTTTTCTTATAATTTCTCTCTCATTTATATATATTTATAAATAAAGTTGTTTAATAGATGATCACCATGATCTACTGTTATTACTACTTATTGCTATTAGATAATTACATAATTATTTCCTCTTAAGTAATACTGATTTATAATTAATATCAAGTTAATATAATTTTGAATTTGTATTTAACATAATATGAAATTTTCTAATATAATGCATATTTGTTAATATTAAATGCATAAAATTTGCTGTTCTAAAGTATGCTTAACTAATGAATTTTTTTAACTTATTAATTACATCTTGTTCATGGTTTTTAAGGCACCAGATATAGATGAAAAAAAATTTAACACATAATATGCAACTTATTGTTTAAAAAAGATTGCCTTATCATTGGAACTTAAAAATCATGAACGAGCACAAGTTTTTTTTAAATTTCTAACTTAAGATTTTTCTTTTCATAATAAATGCAAATATGATTGTTACATAAAAGAAAATAAAAATTTTAAAACAAAAGTAACAATATTTGTATTTTATAATTAATTTAAAATATACCAACAAAGTATAAATTTATTTAAAAATGTTTAATATATTGAATATAAAAAATAAATAGCAGTGCTTTAAGTTATAATGCTTTAAGTTAATAATAAGGTACACAATAAATAAAATAATTTTTAATAATAAAATCACTAATGAATGAATGAATGAAAAATATGAAATTTCACTATTATTTTATAGAAATAAAATTAGAAACATAAAAATAAAATATTTATACAATTTTCAAAAACAATAAAGAGCTTTTTTAAAAATTGACTAGTATTTTATGTTATTAATCTAATTTATTAATTAGAATATTTCTGTTTATGCAAATATGCGAATATTGAATAGTGATCCATTTTCTGATTTATTTGGCAATAATACTTACTTCAATTTTATGGAGTTGTTGATGTTAAAAATGTTGGATCAACTGCAGCAACCTTTGCAGTTAAAAATGCATGCATACAGAATAATAAATTCTGCAATTGAGAACATTCCAATTCCTACAAATGAAATGTAAAGAAAATAAAATTTATATATATTAATTCTGCTTATAATAAATAAATACCTTTGTCTCAATAGCAATACTATCCGATTCTTGAAAGTGTAATTTTAATCTACTTTTTCCATCATCACTAGATCCTCTTAATTGTGAAAATTTATAACGCCATACAGTCTCTCCAATGTCATCATAAGAAAGTGTAAAACCTTGAGTCCATTCTAGAGTTAAACCTGCACTTTTTCCATTAAAAGTAACTGGAAATGTTTTACTCTATAAAAAAATAGAAACATGTATAATAATAATAAATTTTAAAAATAATTTTCAACAAAGCACATAAGAATCAATTACTAACTTTCAAATGTGTAACAGCCGAACATACTGCAGTATGCCATGCTGCTTCTACTCTTAATAATTCTTGTCTAGTTTCGACACTTAAATATCGCGGTGGTTTACCTGGACTTTGTGCTAAAAAACAATGTTGTCTTTCATCAACATTTTCGGATTCTCGCATTACGCGAAACATTGTTTGATATACTTTAAAAGTCAATGCACATCGTGACCAATCTCCTATATTGCACTAGAAATAAATTGTTAACATATATGCACAACATGAATTGTTAAAATTTATTAGATATATGTTAATTATAATATTAGTAACACTTACAGGAGGTGTTTCAAATAATAACAAATCAGGTCCTTTTAATGCTAAAAATCTTGGTCTATAACTTTGCCATGGTTGATTACTATTACTTACTGCTTCATTAACCCATCCCATATATTCTATACGTTCACCAACTCCAAAATTGCGGTTATATAATTTCATCTGAAAAATAAATAACTTATAAACAATTATATAGTTATTACTAATGATAATTAATAATAATAAATTAATTCAGAAAAGAATATTTTTCACCTGTAAATGCGTTAAACCTGTAATATTATCAGTTATATATTTTAACCACTGACTTAAAATGGCACTATCATCACAATGAATTACACCAGTACGTGCACCATTTAATCCTCTTACTTCAAACGCATTTCTTCTTAATTTATCTGTTCCAAAGATATATCTTGTTACATAAGCCATCATTAATGGAACTGAAATTACATAATATTTTTTTTAGAAAAGTTTCATCTTCATCTTAAAAAATTATTAATTTCTTCAAAAAAAAAAAAAAAAATTTATTGAAACCTGTTATAACATCTATCCATTTTTTATATTGCATTGAAGTGGCAGATGCATTTGAACTTTGTCTACTATGACCACATCTAGAACTATCACTTTGTCTATTAGATGATAACCATTCATCTTCTGATCCTCCATTTGCAACATTATCTAATTTTTCTTCTTTTTCTAAAAATTATATTATTTTAAACTAAAATTATAAAAAAAATGCTTAAAATTTATTAAATAATATTTACCATTTTTTTGTAGAAATGGCTTTGCTGCACGATAATGTTTTACTGTTAAAACTACTATATCACCAGCATTTCTTAGAATGTTGACAGCATCATCATGATTACATGCAGTTATATATTCTCCATTTACTAAAATAAAAATATTATTTATAAAATTAAAATTATATATTAATATATATTAATTATATATTAACATATATTAATTTTATAACTAAAATTATTTATTAAAATTTTATAAGATTGAATTACTTTAAATGAAATAATTTTTATTATTTAAAAATAAAATTTTATAATATAAATAGTATAAATGAATAGCCAACAGAAACATTATTTCAAAGAGAAAAGCCAATATTGACAAGTCTGACACAAATAGGTATTCAAGACTATCTATTATATAAATCAGTATATGTATAACAGATATGATTTTCATTGATATATTTTCCATTATGGAAATAAAAATCTATATTATTTATATATATATATAAACATTTACTTTTTTAATATAAAAAAAAATATTTAAAATTTTATGAAACTTTTTAATAATTAGTATTTAATATACTATATTAATTTTATTAAATTTAATAATATATATTAAATTTACCTTTAATAATTGCATCTCCTACAAATAATTGGCCACATTGATCAGCTGCTTGGCCTTTATAAATTCTAGATATAAGTACAGGAAGTTTATGTTCTGCTCCTCCTTTTATACTTAATCCTAAGCCTCCAACTTTTTGTCTTGTAATTTGTACCATTCTTTCTTTAGCATCTAATGGTGGTTTATTATGATTCGCTGTCTGCTGAAAATCAGTAATATTTTTTATGTATGCTGTATAAACATCTTATGATACAAAACAATGATATTATAAACTTTACCTCTAAATCTTCTCTTTGAAGTTTTAAAACTTCCATAGACAGATGTAAACGCATTGGTACTGGTTTACTTTTTCCATCACTAACACTCACCATCCCTGTTCTTACCTTTTCAAATGTATAATAAAAATTAAATCTTGCATATTTTAGTTAAATTAAATATCTTTAAATTAAAAATAAAATTTTATTAAATTATATTATAATTATTATATTGTTCCAATGGTTTATATATTTATTATATTATATTT
>NW_006263321.1:308181-311517 GCF_000469605.1 Apis dorsata | reverse complement strand
TATTATATATATAATTAATTTTATATTCACGATTTCATATTATTATTTATATAATAAACTAATATCTTTTTTTCTTATATATTTTATTATTTACATAATTGCAATTGAAATATGAATATAAAAATACTATTATATTATATAAATATATAAATTATATTATATAAATATAATTATTATATATTAATAATAATATTATTATTATTATTATTTTTAAAATGCACTTTTAACATAAATAATTTCTAAAATTAAAAAATATAATTTTATGTTTATTTTATTATTTTAACTCAAAGAAAATCAACAATAAATTTGATTGTAAAACAAATATTATCTTTCATATTCATGAATTTAAAAAAATAGGTAAAATATATTTAAAAAATAGAAAATATTAATTTCTCACCTTCAACTTCTGATCAATCTTCTCCTCGATCGGAGTACTCATTTTCGTTGCGTTGATTCTCATTATTTAATATAATTATGCAACTAATAAATGCAAATCCCCGTATTGCTGAACGCAAATTGCCGGGGTTGATAAAGCTTCGTAAATTGGTGGTATAACAAGGAACATATTAATTTCACACAAATTGTTCAACACAATTATGACAAGTATTTGAACAATGAAAAAATGAGATCATATTCTTATTGCTTATTAAAAAAAATCCATCAACATATTCATAAAATATATATAATCGAGAGTATTTTAATATAAGACACATTATTTATTTTTCAAATTATACATTATGATGTTTTAAAACACTCGAATGAAGCAAAAACCTCGTAAACCGGGACGCAGAAAAATTGGAGTAGGCTAAAAGTAGCTAAAAGCCCGCGGCTGAGACGCATCGATTTATACAATGCAGCGCGCATCAATGATATTTCATTTGCTTCAAATTGCGGGAAACATAAAAATTGAAAATTGCAATCTTAATATCAATTATTCGAATGTTATTTATATTTTATGCATTATTTGATAAAACTATAATATACGATATATTCAAAAAACTTAATTCATAAAAAATAGAAAATAATATACAAACAAAATAGATACTATTATATTATATTCTTTGTAAATTTAAATTATTAAAGCTAATATTTCATTTATTGTATTATAATATACAATAAATTACAATATTTAATTCTATTTTTAGAAACACAAAAAAAATATGCATTACATATATAGAAAAAGTTATTAAGACAAATTATTAAGACAAAATATTTTATCATATTAAGTAATGCATATTTATTACAATATTAAACAATATTAAACAAAATACATAATACGAATTTTTATTAAGTATATGACTTGATTATCATTTAATTTTCTTTTTCTAAATGCATAATTAAAGGAAAGAAATATTTTTTTCTTTAACAATGAATAAAATAAATAAATCTATACAATTTCGTACTTTCTTTATATAAATCACTTTATAAACTAAGTTTATTAATTATAATTTACATTGATTTGTTTTTAAATAAAAAAATAATTTTTCATAATATTTTTATCATTATTTTTACATTTGTTATGTTTTGCACTTTGCTATTTCATTGCAAGAAAAATGTGCGAATAACTTGAATGAATTAAAAAATATTATATGTATACATATCGTACAATAGAAATATTTTTTATTAAATAAATTTAAATAACAGTTTTTGAAATAAATTATTATGAGAACATGATTGTTTTTAGAAAATCATAGGATGCATTTATAACTCCCCAACTTATAAATGATCTTATACAATTTAAATGTACACCTTTGTAAAATGACATTACATTTCTATTTCTTGCAATGTATATTTCTCGAGTAACAGTCATAAACTTTTCAAAGTTGCCTCCTATTTTTGATTGCATATGTATTTTTATTACATTCATAGGATAAAATACAGTACTTGTGAAACCACCTATTAGAGCACCATTAATAAAACTTGTAGATAATGATTCTTGTTCACCTATCAATTTTTTTGATTGTTCTTTCAAAATAAAGAACATAAGATTAGAACAACTATTTCTATATATAATTGGGACTAATCCACGATAACATTCTGATATACCATGGTTTTTTAATAAATATTTAAATGCATGAGAAGTATTTTTAAATTTATCATGATACCGCCAATCTTGTAACAATGTTTGTACCCTTTCAAGGGGCATAAGTATAGCCTCAACAGTACCAGCAAAATGCGCTGCTAATATTCTAGTTAATACATCATTATTTGTTAATGTACACAAACGTTCCTTGCAACCTTCATACATACTAAACATTACACTAACCGAAAGAGTTTTTTGGCAAAGAGGTGGTAAAATTCCACGATATATTAATCTTATTCCCTCTCTGGATATTTGTTGAAACGCAGTATTGACTGGAACATCTTCTAAAATCTATCATAATGATAAAAATTTATTTAATATATATTTATTTAAAATATTAAAATATTATTAAATAATTTTTATTTTTTCTCTTACCTGTCTAAATATAATTTTATTAATAGGAAAAGTAATAGATACATTAATTACTGCAGCTCCCCAACCACAAACAAACTCTTTAAAATCATTATTATTAAGTGTTAATAACGATCTTAATGAGACATTTTGTGAAGCAATGTTACTCATATTAATATTTTATGTAATAATTCTTTTTGACTATAATTTAGAATGTACAATCAATCATATTTATGTTTTTCAAATCATTCTCCTTAGAAGGTTTGAACTAAATATATCGTTTATCTGTAATTAATAAGTAATTATATAAATTCAATGTTTAAAATATTTAAAATATTTCATTATTGTTCACATTATGTAGTTTTTAAATATTCTGATTATCATACATCACAAACATATGATTTTATAAATATATAACTCACATTTTGTGCGATTCATAATTCAACCCATATCTTACTTTATGTATATCATAAATTTGACGTAAATATACTTTTTAATTCACCAAATTTCTATCATGCATTTCCTTTTCAGTACTACGAACAGTACTAATTATTCATGTGTTGGTTATGTTATTAGGATTTTAAACTTCTTTAAAATTAAATAAAATAACCAATTAAAATATACATAATATGTATGTGCGAACCAATCAAAATTTTGAAATAAAAATATCAAACTTCAAAATCATTTAGTAATAATGTGTTATATTTAGAAGATATATAACTAAAAATATTGTAAAAATATTGTAAATTTGTAAACGTTTATAAAAATATATATACTTTTTATATATTTTTTATATAAATATATAATTTTCTAACAGAATTATAAGATGTTAAACTAATATAAATAATTTTTTTTTAATATCAATATATTAATCACATGTAAAATATCTTTATAAATATATC
>NW_006263321.1:295031-307504 GCF_000469605.1 Apis dorsata | reverse complement strand
TTGAACAATTATATATATTTATATATATATACAAACTATACATTTTGTATAAATTGATATAATAATAATTTGATAATTAATAAATAATATGTATAAGATGCATATATAAAACTATGATATGTATTTATAAACAATTATTTTTAAAATGAAATAAATAAAGATATAATATGTAAAAAAATGAATAATGATTTATTTTTGAATATAAAAATATAGATTTTATATAAAAAGTTATAAAATTTTTTTAATATTCTATAATTTAGAATTTAATTTAAAAAAATTATTAAAAATGATATGTTTTAGATATTTAGCAACTCAAGCTATTGTAAAAAACATAGCAGAAGAAAAAACAGAAAAAAATACAGCTATAAAATATCAATCTTTTGTGAGAAATATTTTTATTAGTCAATTAGAGAGTAGTCAAATATTTCCATTTCCAGAAGTATTAACTGAAGAACAAAATGATACATTAAGATTATTAATTGATCCTATGGAAAAATTTTTTGAGGTAATAAAATTATAATAAGAAGAAAATGAATGAAAAATCTTTTTTTTTTAAATTTATAATTGCAATTTATTATTAATTGATTTAAATTTTTGTTTAAAGAAAGTAAATGATCCAATGAAAAATGATGATAATGCATCAATAGATGAGAAAACTTTACGATCAATGTGGGAACTTGGAATATTTTGTCTTCAAGTTCCTCAGGAATATGGTGGATTAGGATTAAATAATACTCAATATAGCAGATGTGTTGAAATATGTGGATATAATGATTTAGGTATTGGTATCACTTTAGGTGCACATCAAAGTATAGGATTCAAGGTATATATTTATTTATACATAGAATATTTTACATGGATATAATTCAATTTAATTTATACAGGCAATACTTTTATATGGTACACCAGAACAAAAAAAAAAATATCTTCCAAGAGTTTGCAATGGTGATTATGCAGCATTTTGTCTCACAGAACCAAGTAGTGGTTCAGATGCTGGTTCAATTCGTTCTCGTGCAATAAAATCTGCAGATGGTTCACATTATATTTTAAATGGCAATAAAATTTGGATATCAAATGGTGGTTTAGCAGAAATAATGACAGTTTTTGCTCAAGTTCCTGTACAAGATTTAAAAACTGGTAAAATTAAAGATAAAGTTACAGCATTTATTGTTGAAAGATCTTTTGGTGGTGTAATAAGTGGACCACCAGAAAAAAAAATGGGTATTAAATGTAGTAATACAACAGAAGTACATTTTGAAAATGTTAAAATACCAGCAGAAAATATTATAAAGGGCGAAGGACAAGGTTTTTCGGTATCAATTTATTTACATAAAAAATTATAAAAAATTTAAAAGGATATTCAATATATTTTGTATTTTATTAGGTTGCAATGAATGTTTTAAATAATGGTCGATTTGGTATGGCTGCTGCTCTTTCTGGAACTATGCGTTATTGTATTAAAAAAGCAATTGAACATGCAACACAACGAGTACAATTTGGACATACAATAGATTATTATGGAAGTATTCAAGAAAAATTAGGTCGTATGGCAATGTTACAATATATAACTGAAAGCCTTGCATATTCAATTGCGGGTAACATGGATAATGGAAGTCAAGATTATTATTTAGAAGCTGCAATTTCTAAAGTAAGATTAATTTAAAAAGATAAAGTTGATATCATTATTTTAAAATAATTGTTCTAGTGTTTTGCATCAGAAGCTGCATGGTGGGTTTGTGATGAAACTATGCAAATATTAGGTGGAATGGCATATATGAAAGATACAGGTCTCGAACGAGTTATGCGAGATTTACGTATTTTTAGAATTTTTGAAGGAACTAATGATATTCTTCGTATTTTTGTTGTACTTTCTGGACTTCAACATGCAGGAATTCATTTGCAACAATTAATGTCAGCAATTAAGATTCCTACTATCAATTTAGGATTAATATTTGAAGAATTAAGCAAAAGAGCAATGCGCACAATTGGATTTTCATCAACACGTAATCTTATTCAATTAGTTCATCCCAGATTACACAGTAGTGCTACATTATGTGCTAAGGTTTATATAATCGTTTATAATAATCGATATTAATAATTAATTATTAATTTATAAATAATCATTTATAGAGTATAGAAGCTTTTGGTCAAACTATAGAAGGTGCTATTATTAAATATGGACCAAGAAATATTGTGGAGCAACAATTTATTCTTAACAGACTAGCTCAAGCAGCATTTGATATATATACTATGGCTATTATATTAAGCAGGGCATCTACATCTGCAAATAAAAATCTTCCAAATATGGAACATGAACTTCTTATGGCAGAAACTTGGTGCAATGAAGTAAATATACTTAAAATTAATTTCAATTTATTTTTATTTTTAATAAATATTATTTTATTATAGGCAACTAATCGTGTGAATAATAATTTAAAATTTGATAAAAAATTGAATATATTTAATAACTTAAGTAAAATTTCAAAGAATATGTGCGATGTTGGTGGATGTGTTCAATTAAATCCATTAGGCTTTTAATAATAAAATCAATAACTAATCAATAAACATAGAATTGTAAATTATTTACTTAAAACAATAATAATTAATATTACAATAATTTTGAATATATATGAACTTTAAATGCATAAAATATTCCAATATGAATTAAGATGTAATATTAAAATTTAATAGTTTTGTAACAAAATTAAAATTTTTTATATGAAATAGATATTATAAATAAACTTATATAAAAAATATACACATGAAAGTAGATACTGTTTATTTTTCATTGAATCTCACAAAATAGTGAATTGAATGCTTAAGAAATAAAATAACGTATAATAGTTTTTTATATAATAAATTAAATGTAAGTATAGAATTTTCTTTTATCATACATTTCAAAATGTTTGATAATATTACTCTATATATAAAAAAAAATACTATGGTATTTTAATTTATAATTAATATTAATCTTCGATTATCTTCATTTAATTGTAATATAAATGCATAATTTAACAATATCACAACATTACACAAAGGTAAGAATATATTTTTTGACAATTTTTTTATCTGTCTATAATATGGAAGCACATAGAATATAGCCATTGTATGATTTAACTTTTACAGCATCCATATAAGACATTAATAACATTAAGTGAAGTGAAATGAAGTACATGCAAAAACAAAATTGCATATCTCATTATTATGAGAAATATACTTAAGTTTGAGAATCAAACTATCAATTTTTTTTTTATAGTGTATAAAAAAAAGAAAAAGTTATTATTGATTATATAACAATAATTTTGATCATATTGAAATATAAAAATTAAAAATAAAATAATATATTATGCCTGTTATTTTTTTTTAAATATGTAAAATTTTATAGATAAATAATATGATTTGATAATAAATATGTTGTTAAGATTTTGTAACTATACATTGGCAGTGTTTTTCTCCAATTTATGATAATTAATGATTAATTTGAGTCTCAAACTTTAAGTTGTTAAAGTATTTAACACATATAATAAATATTATTCAAATGTAAATAAGATGGCATGAAAGTATTATGATGAGGTATGATTTTATTATTAAATGTTAAAACATGAAATTGGAAAGAATTTATCATTGTGGACAGATATAACTGTAATTCATAACTTTTCAGAAAAATAGAATATTAGATTATTTCTTGATATTTGTGTTACTCCAGGTATGTAATTTTATTTTTAAAAACATATGAATTCCATAACATGAATTCATAATCTGTAATATATTTGTGTGTTTCTCCTATGTACTATACCTTATGGTCTAATAAGCCTTTATAAGAATATCAGTAATTATATTATATCATGAATAAAAAAGAAGAATAATTAAAATTAAATAAGAATCAATGTATTAAAATATAGAAACAAAGAACGATTTCACGATTAATTATTAATATAACAATTTTTTAATATCATGTTTATTTCATAAATTTTCTTCTTTAGTATTAATTTTGATTTTCATATCAAATTGAAATTTTTTTATAATAAAATATTGTTCATATTTTATTAAATTATATTTAATATTATTCTCAATAATTTCATGAATTAACTTGAATTCATTAGAAAATTGATTCAAATATTATATAATTGATGTATTAATCTTTCATTTTTTAATGATAATGTTATTTTTTTTACATTTTTATAATTTGCCTATTTATTATATTTTTACGAAAATAATAAAATAATAATAATGGAAATGCAATTTTCTCCATTTTTTTAATAATCTAAATGATTGTTTTGTAAATGTATAGCAATTGTATTTTAATTAAATCTTAAATTTATATAAATGAACATTTATAAAATATATTTTAAAAATGAACATTTTAAAAATAAATTTTTAAAATATATATTATTTTTTTTCATGTTTAGTGAAATCACTCTTTCGTTGTATCTATTATCTTCATAAGAAACTGCATATGTAGAACTAATCAATAATTTATAATATTATTTAAAGTTACGATTTAGTAGGAAATTTATAAATGTAATATATAAAAGCTTCCAAGTACAAAGTAGTAAATAATATAGGAAAACAAAATTGTTAATGCTGAAATTAGTTTTAATTAGAAAGTTAATTTTACAGAAAATATAAAATAGAATTTTAAGAAATTAAAGAAATATTACACAATTGAAACTTTGTATTTTTTAATGTTAGATTATATTTAGTTGCTCAAAAAATATGAAAGAAAATATGAAAGAAAATTTAAAATTTCAATAATACTATTTTAATATCATAGTCACAATATTTATAAACTAAAGATTATTATTACCAAATAAAATTAATTAAAATTAATTTTTATATAATTTTAATGTAAGTCATCATGTAATTCTATAAATTATTTCTTCACAATTTTAAGGAAATATGAAGTATATATATATAACAGAAAAAACTATATTATCATAAAGCAAACATTACATTATAATAATCTATACTATAAATTTATGATTAAAACTTATTCATTTTAATAATAAACAATGATTTTGTATCATTAGTTACCACATATGTACTTATAAGCTTAAAGATTTTTAATGACACAGTATCACTACCTGGAGTAACTTATAAGAGTTAGAAAAGCTAACCCTGTGCTATAGACAAATTTTTAAATGTTTGTCCATTCCAAGCAACTGAGATACAATAATGTTGCAATAATTGAACTAAAAGTTCTCGCTCATCCAACATTTCTATATGTTCGATTCGACTACGATCATCTTGAGGCAGTGAATCATAGACTTCTACCATTGTCCATGCATTAGAGCCTTCCCAACTGTTTATTATAAAGCTGAAACATATAATTATATTTATTTATATAACTTTTATAATAAATTCTTATAAATTCTTCTAAAAAATAAACATAAAAAGAGATAGATATACCGTCTTTGTTGAGTTTCCAAAGATTCACAATCTTCTACACCTGCTAACAAACATCCACGACTACGTAAATTAGACAACATAACTTGACCAAATTTATCTTTCATGTTCACTTGTTCATAATTAACAAAAATACTATTTGGAAATTTTCCAGCAAGCCATTTTAACAATGCAGAAGCTGCACTAGTGTCTATATACACTAAAACACATTCTGCAAGGAACATGGTTGGAAGATTAAAATTAACTTCTGCTTGTGTTAATTTATTAATAAGTTCAGATATGTGCCGCAGATCTATTCCCACCAAATGATAATTGGCAGCATGTAGATCTGTTGTTGAAAACCTAATTTCTCCATCTGCAAAATAAATTTTAATTAATAAAAATTTATGCATAAAGATAGAAAAATTATAGAATTAATTAGAATTTAATATTATAATTATGTACCTTCTGTATTTAACATATCTATCAATTGTTTATGTTTTTTGATGTGATAACATTTTCTAGCAGTAATGCTAGGAAAATCAAGTTCTATAAAATTTGCTGGACTCTTTCCTGTTTCCTTAAGTCTCCAATAAAGTGTATCAAATCCAGCACCCAAGTTTATAATTTGTCCTTCTTCACCAGATAGCTATATTTATCACAAATTTTTTATTTGTACATTTTAGATAAATAAATTTATCTATATATTTATTTTTATTTAAATATAAAATTAAAATAATAAATATAAAATTTATTCTATATTTTAATGTATTTTTTCTTTTTATATAAATTAGCAATTATAAAAATTTATAAATAATAATATGAAAATATATATACATTATGCTTCAGTTTTATTTGATCATTATATTTGAAACATAAATAATTAAAACAATTTTTTTCATCTTTTGTTAAAAAAATTTTAAAAATCATTTAAAAAATATAGTGTACTTTCAATTGTTTGTTATTTCTATACAAAATATCCAATGTGTATATAAGATTGACCTATTTTATTGTTTCATGATAAAAGGAGGACTTCGGAAATTAGGACAGGACCTCGGCCAGGTCAAGGTTTCCGGCATTGCATGTCCTTTGCTACTCAAATCAGCTGTATCCCGGATTGTTTCTATCATGTTCTAGGTTATGCCAATTTTGAAGATACAAAAACGAAATCTAAAGGAAAAAAAACTAATACATACCTTAAGGAATTTGTCAACGAACACCTCAATTCCTTTTACTCTCGCATAGTAACCGCGATTGATTTCAGGTGCTTTTCGACCAGTTTGTTTTACGAAAAAGTTGATAAATGGATCGGACCAGTAACTAAGTTGCACAGCATATCTTTTACACTCACTTGCATCATCATTAGTGGCCTGTATGGCCTCATCATCAGCCATATCTTTGATCATTACACCAATTTCGGTTCACTTCAGTTATGATAAATCATTATTCGAAGTTTTCTTAATGTAGAAACCGTTACTTGTCACTCATAGAAAACTGTACAAGCGACCATACTGCTTAAGACTATATGGAGACTGCCGTAGACTCGCATCGCATCTACTTGCGGCGCAAGCTTGCGCCTGCTGTGCGGGTTATCTGACAATAGGGATATATTCCCTAACCAATATTTTAATACGTAATAAATTTTATGTGTATAAAATTAATATATTTTAATATAGATTATTGTTATTTGTAATTTATTTTAACTTACAACTTTCATTAACTATATTATATATGATATATATGATTATATATTATATATATGATAATAATTATATTTATTATTATTAATTAAATTAATCATATTAAATTGATCAATAAAATTATTTTATAATAAAAGATTTTTAAAAATGAGTTCGAAGTATTTTTGGAAAATTGAAAAAAAAAATAAAAAATAAAATTAATATAATTATAATTGATATTGAATAAATTAGATTTGTAAATTAATCAAAAAAATACATTTTTTTTTAAACATTTCTATATAATAATGCATTAAACAAAAAAATATGTAATTTCATTATTTATTTATCATAAAATTAGATATAATAAAAAATAATTTATTATAAATAAATTTTCTGTTTTATATTGTATATTGATATGATTATATGATATTATATATTGATATTACATATGATACGATATAATATTGATATTAATATACTTAAATTTAATTATTAAATTTAATTATTAAATTTTGCTTACAAATTAAAATGGATTATTTTTAAATGATAATAAATAAAATTATATATCTTTTGATCTTAATAAATGTATTTAAACACAAATATCTGACAATTTTTTAAATTAAAAATTTATGTGATGATAAAATGATTGCATATTATATATGTTATGTGTATATGTATAAATATAGGTACAAATTGATACATATAAAATGTATAAATATATAATTATTTTTTATAACATTTTTTGATCAATTGTTCTGTAAAGATATTTTTGTGCATTTTTATTAAAATAATGTATATTTTAATTAAGTTAATCAATCACAGCTACTCATACATATGTTATTAAATAAGTTGAAGCTAATATATGAGTAAAAAATTAGTTAAGACACATTAAAATAATATATTCATTATAATAATTATACAAAAAATTATTCTTTCAATTGTATTTCATTTCAATATATGCAAACAAATAGATAGGGATGTAATATAAAAAAGTTTTATTTAGTACTGACATATAATTAAAAAAAGAACACATGTAATGTAATAAAATATATATAAATTATGAAACAAAATATTATATTAAAATATAATATTATCTAACAAAATTTCAAAATTCAAACAAATATCAAATCTGTAGGTGATACTGTTTAACATATTAAAAGTATAAAAAATTAGAAAAGACTAGTGAGTATCACCTTTTATTCTTTTTATAGTTTCTAGAATTTTTAAACTTTTATGTAAAATATTTAAATAATTATTGTCAGTTTTTATGATTTAATTACTATTCTATATCTGATTTTTTAATAACCAATTTTGAAGCTATAGTTTTCACTTTTCTTTTAGGTGGAACTGGAACTAAATCAGAAGTACTAGATGTTGGAATTTCAGAAGTAGTAGTATCAGTAAAAATTTGTTGTGACGATTTTATACCTTTTTTAACAACTTTTAAAGTCTTTTTTTGTTTATTAAAAGAACTGCTATCTACTGTATTATCATCTAGTCCTTCTTCTGATTTTAATTTTTTCTTTGTAATCTTTTTTACTATCTTTTTTGTTACTTTTTTTTTAGTATCACCATCATTTGCTTCTACAAGTTCCCCTGATTTTTCTGTAGATTTTTTTATTATCTTTTTTATTAATTTTTTTTGACTTATTGAATCACATTGTGCAGTTTCTTTAATACTTGTTGAAGATGAAGAATTTAATTCTTTTATTCTTAAAGGTCTAACTGGAGATTTGTTTAATATTTTATTTGTTTCATATTCTGATCCTACTTCATTTAATTTTATTGTTTCTTTTATACAATATTCACTTTTTCTTTGTTGTTCTGTTTGTTTTTGCATTAATTTTTCTGGTATTTCAAAACTATTTGAAGATAATGTAGGTTCAATTTCTACAAATTGAGGTTGAATTTGTTCTACTATCAATGAGATTTGTGAAGTTTCTTTTGGTTTTATTGACAATTTATTTAATTTATTGATAGCATCAATACTTTTTATATTTGTGATATTATCTAAATTTAATTTCTCTTTATTTTCTATTGAAAGTTTTGAATCATTAATATGCATTTTATTTTCTGTTTCTGTTAAATGAACTGATGTCATTGTAGAAGAAAGATCTTCTTGCGATATTATTTGAGAATCTAACACAGATTCTGCAACTTGAATTGGAACAGGGCTAACTGTTAAAATTTCAGATGAAGTTAATAATTCTTTTGCATATTTTTCATCTTTAATATCTAGTTGATTCATTTGATGAATATCTATAGTAATTTTAAAATCTTTATTCTGTAATTTGTTTTCTAGTTCTTTTGTTGAAATTATTATTTTCTGTTCTCCAATTGTACAAGATTGATTTAAATCAGATGATACTATAGGTATACTAATCTGTTGTGAAATTTTATTTAATAATTCAATTGTATTATGTTTTGTTATTTCTTCATGAGATGTTTGTAGAGAAAGATTTGCAGGAGAATCTATAAATGTATCATTTTGTGATTCTCTCGAACTATCATCTTCATTCTTTTGATCTTCCAATAATTTAGGTACATTTGTGGTAGGAACATTATTAACTAGAGATTGTTCTTCAGTATGACTGCTTGTTTGAGCTAAATAAAGAAAAAAAATTATATTATATTTATATGTATATAACAATTTACAGAAATGCAATTTAATATATTTCTTGCTTACATTTAAATTTTATATCTTAACAAGATATTTAATAAAAATGAATTCTATATTAATATAAAAATGATCTGCAATATTAGAAATATGATATTATAATATGATGAATTTATAAATAATATTTTATCTGTTTAGTTATTTTTTTAATACATATGATATGAAAAATAATTTTAATTTTAATTCTACAAAAGATAATGATTATGAATGAAATTGTTATAGCAAAAGTGCTCTTATAAAATACTGTTTAATATACCAGATATTTTAAATTAATTTAAAGCATATGGAATATAAAATTAGTATTTTTACTGCATTATACAAGCTTAAAAATGCAATGATAAAAAAAATAATAATAGAAATATCATGCATATAGTAATTGTTATTTTAATTTTTGCTGCAATATTAAATATAGCAAGCGTAAGGTATTTTTGTGATTAATATAAATAAATCACATATATACAATATAAAATCACAAAACATTTTTTATAAATTATTCTAAAGAATTTAAAAAAATTTATCAAAGAATAATTTCAGAAAAAAATTATATTTATAAAATTTTATGTTTTACATTTCTTTAACTTATAAATTAAAGAAATTAAAATCATATATAATATTAGAATATTATAAAAAATATGATTTATTATAAAATGATATAATTTTTATGATGCAAGTTTTAACATATAAATGTGCTTGTTTAGTTATATATCACAAACTCTTTTAATTTATTTAAAATTTGCGAATTTATGATGATGCGAGTTCTCAAAATATTTACCCCATTAAAGCAAAATGACATTATAAGATGTAGCAATGCTATGGCGCCAGGATCTGTTAGTTGCTGTCCTCCGTTCCTGTTTCAAACACTTAAACTTGATAAACTGTATAAAAAACATATTGTTTCATTTGTTTAAATTATGTCAAAATTTTGCATATATTATTAAATATAATTTGATTGTGTTCAAATTAAATTCCTATAAAAATCTTCATGAGTGTAAATGCCACATGCTGTATTAACAGGGAATAGGGAGGAAATAAAATCGCAAAGCATCTTTATAAAAACAGTTAATTAATGGCTTTGCATTACGAGCACTTTAATTTTTAATTTTATATGTATACAATTTACATTATCAAAAAATTTTATTACATGAAACCAATATTTTGAATTCTTCTTGCTTTTATATAATAATTATAATTATTATAGAATAAAAATTTATTAACTTTAAAAATTGTTTTTTTTTATTATTTTTAATTAAATAATTTCTGCATAAAGTATTTATAAGAAATAATATAATATAAAAATAATACATACCGGTTCTTTTATCCACTTCATCTGTAGATTTAATAAATTGAGTAGTTTCAGCAGATTTAATAAATTCATCAGTTTCATCAATTGTAGTTTTAACAGACTTTCGTATTTCCTAAATCATATATTATAAATATATTTCTGAATAAATTTTATTTTCCAATTTTATTTTGATTTATTACATATTATTCAATTAATTACTTTAGGAGGAGATGGTAATCGTAGAGGTGCAAGAGCAAGAGTTTCACAAATTTTTTTCCAAATGTTATCAAAACTATCTCGACCCATATAATCTATTTGACCTTGTTCCCAACTTTGTTTTCGCATATGTTCTTCTAATGCAATTTGTTCAGAGCTTCTCGGTTCACCTAATGTCATTTGAGCCAAGGCACCAGCAAGACCAGCCTATAGAATCAAAAAAAATTGTTCTATTTAAACATTTGCAATATAATAAAATTAAGAATATAAAATATAAGAATATAGATTAGAATTATTAATATACATTCATATATACATTCATAAAAAATTACCTTACATGATCGTCATATTTAATAATGAGACTCTATATAATGCATATACCACAAACATGAAACAACACACAAATTTAATAACACAATAATAAAAATAGATCATATAAAATCAAAATTATAAAGTTATTTTTAACAATTATTATTTTCTAAAATACTTTCTTTTCTCTATTATAATATAGAATATGGAATAATATAGAAGAAACTAAACTTGTACTAATAATATTAGTATTGTAAAAATATATAATAAAAAAAATTTAGGCAACTATATTAAAGCTGCAAGTAATGTCCCAAAAACTACTAAATATACAAGCAATATATTTAAAATTACAATGCAAGTACTAAAGCAATACAATAAATGATTTTTAAAAAATATAAATAAAATTTTTTAAAAAACAATAAAAAACAAATTTTAATTTTAAATTAAAAAAAAAATATATGGGAATAATTACTTACATTTGAATTATTTAGATCATCCATTATATGTGGATCAGATTGCGTTGCTACATTGTGGAAATCTATACAAGGTTTGGAATCAGGATGAGGACTAGAAGATATTAATGTGTATGTTTGTTTGTCTGTAACGTTCATATTTTCATTTTGTTCAATATTTTGTTTAATTAAAATATTATTCTGATAAGTTATATTATTTAGCATAATATAATGTTGATCATGAATAATATTGACATCTAAAGAATCATAAGTTTGATTTTTTTGTTCATGATGTTGAAAATGTTGTTTATTATTTATATTATCGAGTATTTGATAGTAATGATCATCATGATGATCACTATAAAGTTTATGTGGATGTTTTATTTCTTCTGACAATGATTTATTATTATTATTAGAAGAATGTTGATAAGTATGTTCATAATTAATATCTTGTTGTTTTGTTTCTTTTGATA